>NW_027099883.1:0-130000 GCF_031753505.1 Anomalospiza imberbis
CCAAGGGGCCGGCCGCTGTGACACAGCGGAACTTTTTCAGACCAAGGAGACCATTGTGACATGATGGAAGAATATTGAACCAACAAGTAAGGCCCCATGGAGTTAAGGAGCCCTAAAGACACTGTAGAGCATTTCAAACCAAGGAGATTATGGTGACGTGATGGAAGATGATTGAACTTCGAGGTAAGGCCACATGGAGCCAAGGAGGCACTGTGACATGACGAAAGCAAGGATTCCATTGCGGCCTAAGTGAACATCATGGAACCATGGAGCCACTGTGACACAGTGGAGTTTTTTCAAACTCAGGAGACGATTGTGACATGATGGAAGATGATTGAACTCACAGGTAAGGCCACATGGAGCCAAGCAGCCGTTTTCACACAAAGAAAGCAAGGACTCCATTGTGACACGACAGATCCGCATGGTGCATGGAACCAAGGGGCCACAGTTACACAGTGGAGCTTTTTGAGACTAAGGCGACAATTGTGACATGTTGGAAGATGCTGAAACCAACAGGCAAGGCCACATGGAGCCAAGGGCCATTGTGACATGAAGAAAGCACGGTTAACATTGCAACATGACAGAACTGCATGGAACCAAGGGGCCACTGTGACACAATGGAGCTTTTGGAAACCAAGGAGACCATTGCGACATGGTGGAAGATGATTGAACCAACAGGTAAGGCCACATGGAATCATGGCGCCATGGTGACACTCTGTAGCTTTCTCACACCAAGGAGGTTATTGTGAAATGATGGAAGATGATTGAACTCAGAGGTAAGGCCGCATGGATCCCGGATGGCATTGTGACATTAAGAAAGTCAGGATTCCACTGTGGCCTAACCGAACCACATGGAACCAAGGAGCCACTGGGACACAGTGGAGATTTTTCAGACCAAGGAAACCATTGTGACATGATGGAAGAAGATTAAACCAACAGGAAAGGCCACATGCAGCCAAGGAGTCGTTTTGATATGAAGAAAGCAAGGATTCCATTGTGGCCTAACTGAACCACATGGAACCAAGGGGCCGGCCACTGTGACACAGTGGAGCTTATTCAGACCAAGGAGACCATTGTGACATGATGGAAGATTATTGAACCAACAGGTAAGGCCCCATGGAATGAAGGGGCCCTGGTGACACTGTAGAGCTTTTTCAAGCCAAGGAGATTATGGTGACGTGATGGAAGATGATTGAACTCCGAGGTAAGGCCACATGGAGCCAAGGAGGCACTGTGACATGACGAAAGCAAGGATTCCATTGCGGCCTAAGTGAACATCATGGAACCATGGAGCCACTGTGACACAGTGGAGGTTTTTCAAACTCAGGAGACGATTGTGACATGATGGAAGATGACTGAACACACAGGCAAGGCCACATGCAGTCAAGGAGTCATTTTGATATGAAGAAAGCAAGGACTCCATTGTGACACAAGCGAACCACATGGCGCATGGAACCAAGAGGCCACTGTGACACATTGGAGCTTTTTCAGACCAAGGAGACCATTGTGACATGATGGAAGATGATTAAACCAACAGGTAAGGCCACATGGAGCCAAGGAGGCATTGTTACATGACGAAGGCAAGGATTCCACTGTGGCCTGACTGAACCACATGGAACCAAGGAGCCACTGGGACACAGTGGATGTTTTTTCAAACTCAGGAGACGATTGTGACATGATGGAAGATGATTGAACTCACAGGTAAGGCCACATTAAAATGAGGAGCCAGGGTGACACTGTAGAGCTTTGCAATCCAAGGAGACTATTATGACATGATGGAAGGTGATTGAACTCAGAGGTAAGGCCACATGGAGACAAGGAGGCATTGTGAGATGAAGAAAGCAAGGATTCCAGTGGTGCCTAATAGAGCCACATCGAACCAAGGAGTCACTGTGACACAGTGGAGCTTTTTAAGGCCAAGGAGACCATTGTGACACGATGGAAGATGAGCAAACTCACAGGTAAGGCCCCATGGAATGAAGAAGCCCTGGTGACACTGTAGAGCTTTTTCAAGCCAAGGAGACTATGGTGGCGTGATGGAAGATAGTTGAACGCAGATGTAAAGGCCTCATGGAGCCTGGCAGGCATTGTGACATGACGAAAGCAAGGATTCCATTGCAGCCTAAGTGAACCCCATGAAACCAAGGAGCCACTGTGACACAGTGGGGTTTTTTCAAACTCAGGAGATGATTGTGACATGATGGAAGTGATTGAGCACACAGGTAAGGCCACTTAAACCAAGCAGCCATTTTCACACAAAGAAAGCAAGGATTCCATTGTGACACGACAGATCCACATGGCGCATGGAAGCAAGGGGCCACAGTTACACAGTGGAGCTTTTTGAGACCAAGGAGTCATTGTGACATGATGGAAGATGCTGAAACCAACAGGCAAGGCCACATGGAGCCAAGGGCCATTGTGACATGAAGAAAGCACGGTTAACATTGCGACATGACAGAACTGCAGGGAACCAAGGGGCCGCTGTGACACTTTGGAGCTTATTCAGACCAAGGAGTTATTGTAACATGATGGAAGATGATTAAACCAGCAGGTAAGGCCACAAGGAATCATGGCGCCATGGTGACACTGTAGAGCTTTTTCAATCCAAGGAGACGATTATGACATGATGGAAGGTGATTGAACTCTGAGGTAAGGCCACATGGAGCCAAGGAGTCATTGTGACATGAAGAAAGCAAGGATTCCATTGTGGCCTAACTGAACCACATGGAACCAAGGGGCCGGCCGCTGTGACACAGTGGGACTTTTTCAGAACAAAGAGTCCATTGTGACATGATGGAAGAATATTGAACCAACAAGTAAGGCCCCATGGAGTTAAGGAGCCCTAAAGACACTGTAGAGCATTTCAAGCCAAGGAGATTATGGTGACGTGATGGAAGATGATTGAACTCCGAGGTAAGGCCACATGGAGCCAAGGAGGCACTGTGACATGACGAAAGCAAGGATTCCATTGCAGCCTAAGTGAACATCATGGAACCATGGAGCCACTGTGACACAGTGGATGTTTTTTCAAACTCAGGAGACGATTGTGACATGATGGAAGATGATTGAACTCACAGGTAAGGCCACATGGAGCCAAGCAGCCGTTTTCACACAAAGAAAGCAAGGACTCCATTGTGACACGACAGATCCGCATGGGGCATGGAACCAAGGGGCCACAGTTACACAGTGGAGCTTTTTGAGACTAAGGCGACAATTTTGACATGTTGGAAGATGCTGAAAGCAACAGGCAAGGCCACATGGAGCCAAGGGCCATTGTGACATGAAGAAAGCACGGTTAACATTGCGACATGACAGAACTGCATGGAACCAAGGGGCCACTGTGACACATTGGAGCTTATTCAGACCAAGGAGTTATTGTAACATGATGGAAGATGATTAAACCAGCAGGTAAGGCCACAAGGAATCATGGCGCCATGGTGACACTGTAGAGCTTTTTCAATCCAAGGAGACGATTATGACATGATGGAAGGTGATTGAACTCCGAGGTAAGGCCACATGGAGCCAAGGAGGCATTGTGACATGACGAAGGCAAGGATTCCACTGTGGCCTGACTGAACCACATGGAACCAAGGAGCCACTGGGACACAGTGGATGTTTTTTCAAACTCAGGAGACGATTGTGACATGATGGAAGATGATTGAACTCACAGGTAAGGCCACATTAAAATGAGGAACCAGGGTGACACTGTAGAGCTTTGCAATCCAAGGAGACTATTATGACATGATGGCAGATGATTGAACTCAGAGGTAAGGCCACATGGAGACAAGGAGGCATTGTGAGATGAAGAAAGCAAGGATTCCAGTGGTGCCTAATAGAGCCACATCGAACCAAGGAGTCACTGTGACACAGTGGAGCTTTTTAAGGCCAAGGAGACCATTGTTACATGATCGAAGAATATTGAACCAACAAGTAAGGCCCCATGGAGTTAAGGAGCCCTAATGACACTGTAGAGCATTTCCAGCCACGGACATTATGGTGACGTGATGGAAGATAATTGAACTCCGAGGTAAGGCCACATGGAGCCAAGGAGGCACTGTGACATGACGAAAGCAAGGATTCCATTGCGGCCTAAGTGAACATCATGGAACCATGGAGCCACTGTGACACAGTGGAGGTTTTTCAAACTCAGGAGACGATTGTGACATGATGGAAGATGACTGAACACACAGGCAAGGCCACATGCAGTCAAGGAGTCATTTTGATATGAAGAAAGCAAGGACTCCATTGTGACACAAGCGAACCACATGGCGCATGGAACCAAGAGGCCACTGTGACACATTGGAGCTTTTTCAGACCAAGGAGACCATTGTGACATGATGGAAGATGATTAAACCAACAGGTAAGGCCACATGGAGCCAAGGAGGCATTGTTACATGACGAAGGCAAGGATTCCACTGTGGCCTGACTGAACCACATGGAACCAAGGAGCCACTGGGACACAGTGGATGTTTTTTCAAACTCAGGAGACGATTGTGACATGATGGAAGATGATTGAACTCACAGGTAAGGCCACATTAAAATGAGGAGCCAGGGTGACACTGTAGAGCTTTGCAATCCAAGGAGACTATTATGACATGATGGAAGGTGATTGAACTCAGAGGTAAGGCCACATGGAGACAAGGAGGCATTGTGAGATGAAGAAAGCAAGGATTCCAGTGGTGCCTAATAGAGCCACATCGAACCAAGGAGTCACTGTGACACAGTGGAGCTTTTTAAGGCCAAGGAGACCATTGTGACACGATGGAAGATGAGCAAACTCACAGGTAAGGCCCCATGGAATGAAGAAGCCCTGGTGACACTGTAGAGCTTTTTCAAGCCAAGGAGACTATGGTGGCGTGATGGAAGATAGTTGAACGCAGATGTAAAGGCCTCATGGAGCCTGGCAGGCATTGTGACATGACGAAAGCAAGGATTCCATTGCAGCCTAAGTGAACCCCATGAAACCAAGGAGCCACTGTGACACAGTGGGGTTTTTTCAAACTCAGGAGATGATTGTGACATGATGGAAGTGATTGAACACACAGGTAAGGCCACTTAAACCAAGCAGCCATTTTCACACAAAGAAAGCAAGGATTCCATTGTGACACGACAGATCCACATGGCGCATGGAAGCAAGGGGCCACAGTTACACAGTGGAGCTTTTTGAGACCAAGGAGTCATTGTGACATGATGGAAGATGCTGAAACCAACAGGCAAGGCCACATGGAGCCAAGGGCCATTGTGACATGAAGAAAGCACGGTTAACATTGCGACATGACAGAACTGCAGGGAACCAAGGGGCCGCTGTGACACTTTGGAGCTTATTCAGACCAAGGAGTTATTGTAACATGATGGAAGATGATTAAACCAGCAGGTAAGGCCACAAGGAATCATGGCGCCATGGTGACACTGTAGAGCTTTTTCAATCCAAGGAGACGATTATGACATGATGGAAGGTGATTGAACTCTGAGGTAAGGCCACATGGAGCCAAGGAGTCATTGTGACATGAAGAAAGCAAGGATTCCATTGTGGCCTAACTGAACCACATGGAACCAAGGGGCCGGCCGCTGTGACACAGTGGGACTTTTTCAGAACAAAGAGTCCATTGTGACATGATGGAAGAATATTGAACCAACAAGTAAGGCCCCATGGAGTTAAGGAGCCCTAAAGACACTGTAGAGCATTTCAAGCCAAGGAGATTATGGTGACGTGATGGAAGATGATTGAACTCCGAGGTAAGGCCACATGGAGCCAAGGAGGCACTGTGACATGACGAAAGCAAGGATTCCATTGCGGCCTAAGTGAACATCATGGAACCATGGAGCCACTGTGACACAGTGGATGTTTTTTCAAACTCAGGAGACGATTGTGACATGATGGAAGATGATTGAACTCACAGGTAAGGCCACATGGAGCCAAGCAGCCGTTTTCACACAAAGAAAGCAAGGACTCCATTGTGACACGACAGATCCGCATGGGGCATGGAACCAAGGGGCCACAGTTACACAGTGGAGCTTTTTGAGACTAAGGCGACAATTTTGACATGTTGGAAGATGCTGAAAGCAACAGGCAAGGCCACATGGAGCCAAGGGCCATTGTGACATGAAGAAAGCACGGTTAACATTGCGACATGACAGAACTGCATGGAACCAAGGGGCCACTGTGACACATTGGAGCTTATTCAGACCAAGGAGTTATTGTAACATGATGGAAGATGATTAAACCAGCAGGTAAGGCCACAAGGAATCATGGCGCCATGGTGACACTGTAGAGCTTTTTCAATCCAAGGAGACGATTATGACATGATGGAAGGTGATTGAACTCCGAGGTAAGGCCACATGGAGCCAAGGAGGCATTGTGACATGACGAAGGCAAGGATTCCACTGTGGCCTGACTGAACCACATGGAACCAAGGAGCCACTGGGACACAGTGGATGTTTTTTCAAACTCAGGAGACGATTGTGACATGATGGAAGATGATTGAACTCACAGGTAAGGCCACATTAAAATGAGGAGCCAGGGTGACACTGTAGAGCTTTGCAATCCAAGGAGACTATTATGACATGATGGCAGATGATTGAACTCAGAGGTAAGGCCACATGGAGACAAGGAGGCATTGTGAGATGAAGAAAGCAAGGATTCCAGTGGTGCCTAATAGAGCCACATCGAACCAAGGAGTCACTGTGACACAGTGGAGCTTTTTAAGGCCAAGGAGACCATTGTTACATGATCGAAGAATATTGAACCAACAAGTAAGGCCCCATGGAGTTAAGGAGCCCTAATGACACTGTAGAGCATTTCCAGCCACGGACATTATGGTGACGTGATGGAAGATAATTGAACTCCGAGGTAAGGCCACATGGAGCCAAGGAGGCACTGTGACATGACGAAAGCAAGGATTCCATTGCGGCCTAAGTGAACATCATGGAACCATGGAGCCACTGTGACACAATGGAGCTTTTGGAAACCAAGGAGACCATTGCGACATGGTGGAAGATGATTGAACCAACAGGTAAGGCCACATGGAATCCTGGCACCATGGTGACACTCTGTAGCTTTCTCACACCAAGGAGGTTATTGTGAAATGATGGAAGATGATTGAACTCAGAGGTAAGGCCGCATGGATCCCGGGTGGCATTGTGACATTAAGAAAGTCAGGATTCCATTGCGGCCTAACCAAACCACATGGAACCAAGGAGCCACTGGGACACAGTGGAGGTTTTTCAGACCAAGGAGACCATTGTGACATGATGGAAGATGATTGAACTCACAGGAAAGGCCACATGCAGCCAAGGAGTCGTTTTGATATGAAGAAAGCAAGGATTCCATTGTGGCCTAACTGAGCCACATGGAACCAAGGGGCCGGCCACTGTGACACAGTGGAGCTTATTCAGACCAAGGAGACCATTGTGACATGATGGAAGATTATTGAACCAACAGGTAAGGCCCCATGGAATGAAGGGGCCCTGGTGACACTGTAGAGCTTTTTCAAGCCAAGGAGATTATGGTGACGTGATGGAAGATGATTGTACTCCGAGGTAAGGCCACATGGAGCCAAGGAGGCACTGTGACATGACGAAAGCAAGGGTTCCATTGCGGCCTAAGTGAACATCATGGAACCATGGAGCCACTGTGACACAGTGGAGTTTTTTCAAACTCAGGAGACGATTGTGACATGATGGAAGATGACTGAACACACAGGCAAGGCCACATGCAGTCAAGGAGTCATTTTGATATGAAGAAAGCAAGGACTCCATTGTGACACAACAGAACCACATGGCGCATGGAACCAAGAGGCCACTGTGACACATTGGAGCTTTTTCAGACCAAGGAGACCATTGTGACATGATGGAAGATGATTAAACCAACAGGTAAGGCCACATGGAGCCAAGGAGGCATTGTGACATGACGAAGGCAAGGATTCCACTGTGGCCTGACTGAACTACATGGAACCAAGGAGCCACTGGGACACAGTGGATGTTTTTTCAAACTCAGGAGACGATTGTGACATGATGGAAGATGATTGAACTCACAGGTAAGGCCACATTAAAATGAGGAGCCAGGGTGACACTGTAGAGCTTTGCAATCCAAGGAGACTATTATGACATGATGGCAGATGATTGAACTCAGAGGTAAGGCCACATGGAGACAAGGAGGCATTGTGAGATGAAGAAAGCAAGGATTCCAGTGGTGCCTAATAGAGCCACATCAAACCAAGGAGTCACTGTGACACAGTGGAGCTTTTTAAGGCCAAGGAGACCATTGTGACACGATGGAAGATGAGCAAACTCACAGCTAAGGCCCCATGGAATGAAGAAGCCCTGGTGACACTGTAGAGCTTTTTCAAGCCAAGGAGACTATGGTGGCGTGATGGAAGATAGTTGAATGCAGATGTAAAGGCCTCATGGAGCCAGGCAGGCATTGTGACATGACGAAAGCATGGATTCCATTGCAGCCTAAGTGAACCCCATGAAACCAAGGAGCCACTGTGACACAGTGGGGTTTTTTCAAACTCAGGAGATGATTGTGACATGATGGAAGTGATTGAACACACTAGTAAGGCCACTTAAACCAAGCAGCCATTTTCACACAAAGAAAGCAAGGATTCCATTGTGACACGACAGATCCACATGGCGCATGGAACCAAGGGGCCACAGTTACACAGTGGAGCTTTTTGAGACCAAGGAGTCATTGTGACATGATGGAAGATGCTGAAACCAACAGGCAAGGCCACATGGAGCCAAGGGCCATTGTGACATGAGGAAAGCACGGTTAACATTGTGACATGACAGAACTGCATGGAACCAAGGGGCCGCTGTTACACTTTGGAGCTTATTCAGACCAAGGAGTTATTGTAACATGATGGAAGATGATTAAACCAACAGGTAAGGCCACATGGAGCCAAGGAGTCATTGTGACATGAAGAAAGCAAGGATTCCATTGTGGCCTAACTGAACCACATGGAACCACGGGGCCGGCCGCTGTGACACAGTGGGACTTTTTCAGAACAAAGAGTCCATTGTGACATGATGGAAGAATATTGAACCAACAAGTAAGGCCCCATGGAGTTAAGGAGCCCTAATGACACTGTAGAGCTTTTTCAAGCTAGGGGGATTATGGTGACGTGATGGAAGATAATTGAACTCCGAGGTAAGGCCACATGGAGCCAAGGAGGCACTGTGACATGACGAAAGCAAGGATTCCATTGCGGCCTAAGTGAACATCATGGAACCATGGAGCCACTGTGACACAGTGGAGTTTTTTCAAACTCAGGAGACGATTGTGACATGATGGAAGATGATTGAACAAACAGGTAAGGCCACATGGAGCCAAGCAGCCGTTTTCACACAAAGAAAGCAAGGACTCCATTGTGACAGGACAGATCCGCATGGCGCATGGAACCAAGGGGCCACAGTTACACAGTGGAGCTTTTTGAGACCAAGGAGTCATTGTGACATGATGGAAGATGCTGAAACCAACAGGCAAGGCCACATGGAGCCAAGGGCCATTGTGACATGAAGAAAGCACGGTTAACATTGCGACATGACAGAACTGCATGGAACCAAGCAGCCACTGTGACACAATGGAGCTTTTGGAAACCAAGGAGACCATTGCGACATGGTGGAAGATGATTGAACCAACAGGTAAGGCCACATGGAATCATGGCGCCATGGTGACACTCTGTAGCTTTCTCACACCAAGGAGGTTATTGTGAAATGATGGAAGATGATTGAACTCAGAGGTAAGGCCGCATGGATCCCGGGTGGCATTGTGACATTAAGAAAGTCAGGATTCCACTGTGGCCTAACCAAACCACATGGAACCAAGGAGCCACTGGGACACAGTGGAGGTTTTTCAGACCAAGGAGACCATTGTGACATGATGGAAGATGATTGAACTCACAGGAAAGGCCACATGCAGCCAAGGAGTCGTTTTGATATGAAGAAAGCAAGGATTCCATTGTGGCCAAACTGAGCCACATGGAACCAAGGGGCCGGCCACTGTGACACAGTGGAGCTTATTCAGACCAAGGAGACCATTGTGACATGATGGAAGATTATTGAACCAACAGGTAAGGCCCCATGGAATGAAGGGGCCCTGGTGACACTGTAGAGCTTTTTCAAGCCAAGGAGATTATGGTGACGTGATGGAAGATGATTGTACTCCGAGGTAAGGCCACATGGAGCCAAGGAGGCACTGTGACATGACGAAAGCAAGGGTTCCATTGCGGCCTAAGTGAACATCATGGAACCATGGAGCCACTGTGACACAGTGGAGTTTTTTCAAACTCAGGAGACGATTGTGACATGATGGAAGATGACTGAACACACAGGCAAGGCCACATGCAGTCAAGGAGTCATTTTGATATGAAGAAAGCAAGGACTCCATTGTGACACAACAGAACCACATGGCGCATGGAACCAAGAGGCCACTGTGACACATTGGAGCTTTTTCAGACCAAGGAGACCATTGTGACATGATGGAAGATGATTAAACCAACAGGTAAGGCCACATGGAGCCAAGGAGGCATTGTTACATGACGAAGGCAAGGATTCCACTGTGGCCTGACTGAACTACATGGAACCAAGGAGCCACTGGGACACAGTGGATGTTTTTTCAAACTCAGGAGACGATTGTGACATGATGGAAGATGATTGAACTCACAGGTAAGGCCACATTAAAATGAGGAGCCAGGGTGACACTGTAGAGCTTTGCAATCCAAGGAGACTATTATGACATGATGGCAGATGATTGAACTCAGAGGTAAGGCCACATGGAGACAAGGAGGCATTGTGAGATGAAGAAAGCAAGGATTCCAGTGGTGCCTAATAGAGCCACATCAAACCAAGGAGTCACTGTGACACAGTGGAGCTTTTTAAGGCCAAGGAGACCATTGTGACACGATGGAAGATGAGCAAACTCACAGCTAAGGCCCCATGGAATGAAGAAGCCCTGGTGACACTGTAGAGCTTTTTCAAGCCAAGGAGACTATGGTGGCGTGATGGAAGATAGTTGAATGCAGATGTAAAGGCCTCATGGAGCCAGGCAGGCATTGTAACATGACGAAAGCATGGATTCCATTGCAGCCTAAGTGAACCCCATGAAACCAAGGAGCCACTGTGACACAGTGGGGTTTTTTCAAACTCAGGAGATGATTGTGACATGATGGAAGTGATTGAACACACAGGTAAGGCCACTTAAACCAAGCAGCCATTTTCACACAAAGAAAGCAAGGATTCCATTGTGACACGACAGATCCACATGGCGCATGGAACCAAGGGGCCACAGTTACACAGTGGAGCTTTTTGAGACCAAGGAGTCATTGTGACATGATGGAAGATGCTGAAACCAACAGGCAAGGCCACATGGAGCCAAGGGCCATTGTGACATGAGGAAAGCACGGTTAACATTGTGACATGACAGAACTGCATGGAACCAAGGGGCCGCTGTGACACTTTGGAGCTTATTCAGACCAAGGAGTTATTGTAACATGATGGAAGATGATTAAACCAACAGGTAAGGCCACATGGAGCCAAGGAGTCATTGTGACATGAAGAAAGCAAGGATTCCATTGTGGCCTAACTGAACCACATGGAACCAAGGGGCCGGCCGCTGTTACACAGTGGAACTTTTTCAGAACAAAGAGTCCATTGTGACATGATGGAAGAATATTGAACCAACAAGTAAGGCCCCATGGAGTTAAGGAGCCCTAATGACACTGTAGAGCTTTTTCAAGCTAGGGGGATTATGGTGACGTGATGGAAGATAATTGAACTCCGAGGTAAGGCCACATGGAGCCAAGGAGGCACTGTGACATGACGAAAGCAAGGATTCCATTGCGGCCTAAGTGAACATCATGGAACCATGGCGCCACTGTGACACAGTGGAGTTTTTTCAAACTCAGGAGACGATTGTGACATGATGGAAGATGATTGAACAAACAGGTAAGGCCACATGGAGCCAAGCAGCCGTTTTCACACAAAGAAAGCAAGGACTCCATTTTGACAGGACAGATCCGCATGGCGCATGGAACCAAGGGGCCACAGTTACACAGTGGAGCTTTTTGAGACCAAGGAGTCATTGTGACATGTTGGAAGATGCTGAAACCAACAGGCAAGGCCACATGGAGCCAAGGGCCATTGTGACATGAAGAAAGCACGGTTAACATTGCGACATGACAGAACTGCATGGAACTAAGCAGCCACTGTGACACAATGGAGCTTTTGGAAACCAAGGAGACCATTGCGACATGGTGGAAGATGATTGAACCAACAGGTAAGGCCACATGGAATCATGGCGCCATGGTGACACTCTGTAGCTTTCTCACACCAAGGAGGTTATTGTGAAATGATGGAAGATGATTGAACTCAGAGGTAAGGCCGCATGGATCCCGGGTGGCATTGTGACATTAAGAAAGTCAGGATTCCACTGTGGCCCAACTGAACCACATGGAACCAAGGAGCCACTGGGACACAGTGGAGGTTTTTCAGACCAAGGAGACCATTGTGACATGATGGAAGATGATTGAACTCACAGGAAAGGCCACATGCAGCCAAGGAGTCGTTTTGATATGAAGAAAGCAAGGATTCCATTGTGGCCTAACTGAGCCACATGGAACCAAGGGGCCGGCCACTGTGACACAGTGGAGCTTATTCAGACCAAGGAGACCATTGTGACATGATGGAAGATTATTGAACCAACAGGTAAGGCCCCATGGAATGAAGGGGCCCTGGTGACACTGTAGAGCTTTTTCAATCTGCGGAGATTATGGTGACGTGATGGAAGATGACTGAACTCCGAGGTAAGGCCACATGGAGCCAAGGAGGCACTGTGACATGACGAAAGCAAGGATTCCATTGCGGCCTAAGTGAACATCATGGAACCATGGAGCCACTGTGACACAGTGGAGTTTTTTCAAACTCAGGAGACGATTGTGACATGATGGAAGATGACTGAACACACAGGCAAGGCCACATGCAGTCAAGGAGTCATTTTGATATGAAGAAAGCAAGGACTCCATTGTGACACAACAGAACCACATGGCGCATGGAACCAAGAGGCCACTGTGACACATTGGAGCTTTTTCAGACCAAGGAGACCATTGTGACATGATGGAAGATGATTAAACCAACAGGTAAGGCCACATGGAGCCAAGGAGGCATTGTGACATGACGAAGGCAAGGATTCCACTGTGGCCTGACTGAACTACATGGAACCAAGGAGCCACTGGGACACAGTGGATGTTTTTTCAAACTCAGGAGACGATTGTGACATGATGGAAGATGATTGAACTCACAGGTAAGGCCACATTAAAATGAGGAGCCAGGGTGACACTGTAGAGCTTTGCAATCCAAGGAGACTATTATGACATGATGGCAGATGATTGAACTCAGAGGTAAGGCCACATGGAGACAAGGAGGCATTGTGAGATGAAGAAAGCAAGGATTCCAGTGGTGCCTAATAGAGCCCATCGAACCAAGGAGTCACTGTGACACAGTGGAGCTTTTTAAGGCCAAAGAGACCATTGTGACACGATGGAAGATGAGCAAACTCACAGGTAAGGCCCCATGGAATGAAGAAGCCCTGGTGACACTGTAGAGCTTTTTCAAGCCAAGGAGACTATGGTGGCGTGATGGAAGATAGTTGAATGCAGATGTAAAGGCCTCATGGAGCCAGGCAGGCATTGTGACATGACGAAAGCATGGATTCCATTGCAGCCTAAGTGAACCCCATGAAACCAAGGAGCCACTGTGACACAGTGGGGTTTTTTCAAACTCAGGAGATGATTGTGACATGATGGAAGTGATTGAACACACTAGTAAGGCCACTTAAACCAAGCAGCCATTTTCACACAAAGAAAGCAAGGATTCCATTGTGACACGACAGATCCACATGGCGCATGGAACCAAGGGGCCACAGTTACACAGTGGAGCTTTTTGAGACCAAGGAGTCATTGTGACATGATGGAAGATGCTGAAACCAACAGGCAAGGCCACATGGAGCCAAGGGCCATTGTGACATGAGGAAAGCACGGTTAACATTGTGACATGACAGAACTGCATGGAACCAAGGGGCCGCTGTGACACTTTGGAGCTTATTCAGACCAAGGAGTTATTGTAACATGATGGAAGATGATTAAACCAACAGGTAAGGCCACATGGAGCCAAGGAGTCATTGTGACATGAAGAAAGCAAGGATTCCATTGTGGCCTAACTGAACCACATAGAACCAAGGGGCCGGCCGCTGTGACACAGTGGAGCTTATTCAGAACAAAGAGTCCATTGTGACATGATGGAAGAATATTGAACCAACAAGTAAGGCCCCATGGAGTTAAGGAGCCCTAATGACACTGTAGAGCTTTTTCAAGCTAGGGGGATTATGGTGACGTGATGGAAGATAATTGAACTCCGAGGTAAGGCCACATGGAGCCAAGGAGGCACTGTGACATGACGAAAGCAAGGATTCCATTGCGGCCTAAGTGAACATCATGGAACCATGGAGCCACTGTGACACAGTGGAGTTTTTTCAAACTCAGGAGACGATTGTGACATGATGGAAGATGATTGAACAAACAGGTAAGGCCACATGGAGCCAAGCAGCCGTTTTCACACAAAGAAAGCAAGGACTCCATTGTGACACGACAGATCCGCATGGCGCATGGAACCAAGGGGCCACAGTTACACAGTGGAGCTTTTTGAGACCAAGGAGTCATTGTGACATGTTGGAAGATGCTGAAACCAACAGGCAAGGCCACATGGAGCCAAGGGCCATTGTGACATGAAGAAAGCACGGTTAACATTGTGACATGACAGAACTGCATGGAACTAAGGGACCACTTTGACACAATGGAGCTTTTGGAAACCAAGGAGACCATTGCGACATGGTGGAAGATGATTGAACCAACAGGTAAGGCCACATGGAATCATGGCACCATGGTGACACTCTGTAGCTTTCTCACACCAAGGAGGTTATTGTGAAATGATGGAAGATGATTGAACTCAGAGGTAAGGCCGCATGGATCCCGGGTGGCATGGTGACATTAAGAAAGTCAGGATTCCACTGTGGCCTAACCGAACCACATGGAACCAAGGAGCCACTGGGACACAGTGGAGGTTTTTCAGACCAAGGAGACCATTGTGACATGATGGAAGATGATTGAACTCACAGGAAAGGCCACATGCAGCCAAGGAGTCGTTTTGATATGAAGAAAGCAAGGATTCCATTGTGGCCTAACTGAGCCACATGGAACCAAGGGGCCGGCCACTGTGACACAGTGGAACTTTTTCAGACCAAGGAGACCATTGTGACATGATGGAAGATTATTGAACCAACAGGTAAGGCCCCATGGAATTAAGGAGCCCTGGTGACACTGTAGAGCTTTTTCAATCCACGGAGATTATGGTGACGTGATGGAAGATGATTGAACTCCGAGGTAAGGCCACATGGAGCCAAGGAGGCACTGTGACATGACGAAAGCAAGGATTCCATTGCGGCCTAAGTGAACATCATGGAACCATGGAGCCACTGTGACACAGTGGGGTTTTTTCAAACTCAGGAGACAATTGTGACATGATGGAAGATGACTGAACACACAGGCAAGGCCACATGCAGTCAAGGAGTCATTTTGATATGAAGAAAGCAAGGACTCCATTGTGACACAACAGAACCACATGGCGCATGGAACCAAGAGGCCACTGTGACACATTGGAGCTTTTTCAGACCAAGGAGACCATTGTGACATGATGGAAGATGATTAAACCAACAGGTAAGGCCACATGGAGCCAAGGAGGCATTGTTACATGACGAAGGCAAGGATTCCACTGTGGCCTGACTGAACCACATGGAACCAAGGAGCCACTGGGACACAGTGGATGTTTTTTCAAACTCAGGAGACGATTGTGACATGATGGAAGATGATTGAACTCACAGGTAAGGCCACATTAAAATGAGGAGCCAGGGTGACACTGTAGAGCTTTGCAATCCAAGGAGACTATTATGACATGATGGAAGGTGATTGAACTCCGAGGTAAGGCCACATGGAGACAAGGAGGCATTGTGACATGAAGAAAGCAAGGATTCCATTGTGGCCTAACTGAACCACATGGAACCAAGGAATCACTGTGACACAGTGGAGCTTTTTAAGGCCAAGGAGACCATTGTGACATGATGGAAGATGATTGAACTCACAGGAAAGGCCACATGCAGCCAAGGAGTCATTTTGATATGAAGAAAGCAAGGATTCCATTGTGGCCTAACTGAACCACATGGAACCAAGGGGCCGGCAACTATGACACAGTGGAGGTTTTTCAGACCAAGGAGACCATTGTGACACGATGGAAGATGAGCAAACTCACAGCTAAGGCCCCATGGAATGAAGAAGCCCTGGTGACACTGTAGAGCTTTTTCAAGCCAAGGAGACTATGGTGGCGTGATGGAAGATAGTTGAACGCAGATGTAAAGGCCTCATGGAGCCAGGCAGGCATTGTGACATGACAAAAGCAAGGATTCCATTGCAGCCTAAGTGAACCCCATGAAACCAAGGAGCCACTGTGACACAGTGGGGTTTTTTCAAACTCAGGAGATGATTGTGACATGATGGAAGATGATTGAACACACAGGTAAGGCCACTTAAACCAAGCAGCCATTTTCACACAAAGAAAGCAAGGATTCCATTGTGACACGACAGATCCACATGGCGCATGGAAGCAAGGGGCCACAGTTACACAGTGGAGCTTTTTGAGACCAAGGAGTCATTGTGACATGATGGAAGATGCTGAAACCAACAGGCAAGGCCACATGGAGCCAAGGGCCATTGTGACATGAGGAAAGCACGGTTAACATTGTGACATGACAGAACTGCATGGAACCAAGGGGCCGCTGTGACACTTTGGAGCTTATTCAGAACAAGGAGTTATTGTAACATGATGGAAGATGATTAAACCAGCAGGTAAGGCCACAAGGAATCATGGCGCCATGGTGACACTGTAGAGCTTTTTCAATCCAAGGAGACGATTATGACATGATGGAAGGTGATTAAACCAACAGGTAAGGCCACATGGAGCCAAGGAGGCATTGTGACATGACGAAGGCAAGGATTCCACTGTGGCCTGACTGAACCACATGGAACCAAGGAGCCACTGGGACACAGTGGATGTTTTTTCAAACTCAGGAGACGATTGTGACAAGATGGAAGATGATTGAACTCACAGGTAAGGCCACATTAAAATGAGGAACCAGGGTGACACTGTAGAGCTTTGCAATCCAAGGAGACTATTATGACATGATGGCAGATGATTGAACTCAGAGGTAAGGCCACATGGAGACAAGGAGGCATTGTGAGATGAAGAAAGCAAGGATTCCAGTGGTGCCTAATAGAGCCACATCGAACCAAGGAGTCACTGTGACACAGTGGAGCTTTTTAAGGCCAAGGAGACCATTGTCACATGATCGAAGAATATTGAACCAACAAGTAAGGCCCCATGGAGTTAAGGAGCCCTAATGACACTGTAGAGCATTTCCAGCCACGGAGATTATGGTGACGTGATGGAAGATAATTGAACTCCGAGGTAAGGCCACATGGAGCCAAGGAGGCACTGTGACATGACGAAAGCAAGGATTCCATTGCGGCCTAAGTGAACATCATGGAACCAAGGGGCCACTGTGACACAATGGAGCTTTTGGAAACCAAGGAGACCATTGCGACATGGTGGAAGATGATTGAACCAGCAGGTAAGGCCACATGGAATCATGGCACCATGGTGACACTCTGTAGCTTTCTCAAACCAAGGAGGTTATTGTGAAATGATGGAAGATGATTGAACTCAGAGGTAAGGCCGCATGGATCCCGGGTGTCATGGTGACATTAAGAAAGTCAGGATTCCACTGCGGCCTAGCCGAACCACATGGAACCAAGGAGCCACTGGGACACAGTGGAGGTTTTTCAGACCAGGGAGACCATTGTGACATGATGGAAGAAGATTAAACCAACAGGAAAGGCCACATTAAAATGAGGAGCCAGGGTGACACTGTAGAGCTTTGCAATCCAAGGAGACTATTATGACATGATGGCTGATGATTGAACTCAGAGGTAAGGCCACATGGAGACAAGGAGGCATTGTGAGATGAAGAAAGCAAGGATTCCAGTGGTGCCTAATAGAGCCACATCGAACCAAGGAGTCACTGTGACACAGTGGAGCTTTTTAAGGCCAAGGAGACCATTGTGACACGATGGAAGATGAGCAAACTCACAGGTAAGGCCCCATGGAATGAAGAAGCCCTGGTGACACTGTAGAGCTTTTTCAAGCCAAGGAGACTATGGTGGCGTGATGGAAGATAGTTGAATGCAGATGTAAAGGCCTCATGGAGCCAGGCAGGCATTGTGACATGACGAAAGCATGGATTCCATTGCAGCCTAAGTGAACCTCATGAAGCCAAGGAGCCACTGTGACACAGTGGGGTTTTTTCAAACTCAGGAGATGATTGTGACATGATGGAAGTGATTGAACACACTAGTAAGGCCACTTAAACCAAGCAGCCATTTTCACACAAAGAAAGCAAGGATTCCATTGTGACACGACAGATCCACATGGCGCATGGAAGCAAGGGGCCACAGTTACACAGTGGAGCTTTTTGAGACCAAGGAGTCATTGTGACATGATGGAAGATGCTGAAACCAACAGGCAAGGCCACATGGAGCCAAGGGCCATTGTGACATGAGGAAAGCACGGTTAACATTGTGACATGACAGAACTGCATGGAACCAAGGGGCCGCTGTGACACTTTGGAGCTTATTCAGACCAAGGAGTTATTGTAACATGATGGAAGATGATTAAACCAACAGGTAAGGCCACATGGAGCCAAGGAGTCATTGTGACATGAAGAAAGCAAGGATTCCATTGTGGCCTAACTGAACCACATGGAACCAAGGGGCCGGCCGCTGTGACACAGTGGAACTTTTTCAGAACAAAGAGTCCATTGTGACATGATGGAAGAATATTGAACCAACAAGTAAGGCCCCATGGAGTTAAGGAGCCCTAATGACACTGTAGAGCTTTTTCAAGCTAGGGGGATTATGGTGACGTGATGGAAGATAATTGAACTCCGAGGTAAGGCCACATGGAGCCAAGGAGGCACTGTGACATGACGAAAGCAAGGATTCCATTGCGGCCTAAGTGAACATCATGGAACCATGGCGCCACTGTGACACAGTGGAGTTTTTTCAAACTCAGGAGACGATTGTGACATGATGGAAGATGATTGAACAAACAGGTAAGGCCACATGGAGCCAAGCAGCCGTTTTCACACAAAGAAAGCAAGGACTCCATTGTGACACGACAGATCCGCATGGCGCATGGAACCAAGGGGCCACAGTTACACAGTGGAGCTTTTTGAGACCAAGGAGTCATTGTGACATGTTGGAAGATGCTGAAACCAACAGGCAAGGCCACATGGAGCCAAGGGCCATTGTGACATGAAGAAAGCACGGTTAACATTGCGACATGACAGAACTGCATGGAACTAAGCAGCCACTGTGACACAATGGAGCTTTTGGAAACCAAGGAGACCATTGCGACATGGTGGAAGATGATTGAACCAACAGGTAAGGCCACATGGAATCATGGCGCCATGGTGACACTCTGTAGCTTTCTCACACCAAGGAGGTTATTGTGAAATGATGGAAGATGATTGAACTCAGAGGTAAGGCCGCATGGATCCCGGGTGTCATGGTGACATTAAGAAAGTCAGGATTCCACTGTGGCCTAACCAAACCACATGGAACCAAGGAGCCACTGGGACACAGTGGAGGTTTTTCAGACCAAGGAGACCATTGTGACATGATGGAAGATGATTGAACTCACAGGAAAGGCCACATGCAGCCAAGGAGTCGTTTTGATATGAAGAAATCAAGGATTCCATTGTGGCCTAACTGAGCCACATGGAACCAAGGGGCCGGCCACTGTGACACAGTGGAGCTTCTTCAGACCAAGGAGACCATTGTGACATGATGGAAGATTATTGAACCAACAGGTAAGGCCCCATGGAATTAAGGAGCCCTGGTGACACTGTAGAGCTTTTTCAATCCACGGAGATTATGGTGACGTGATGGAAGATGATTGAACTCCGAGGTAAGGCCACATGGAGCCAAGGAGGCACTGTGACATGACGAAAGCAAGGATTCCATTGCGGCCTAAGTGAACATCATGGAACCATGGAGCCACTGTGACACAGTGGAGTTTTTTCAAACTCAGGAGACGATTGTGACATGATGGAAGATGACTGAACACACAGGCAAGGCCACATGCAGTCAAGGAGTCATTTTGATATGAAGAAAGCAAGGACTCCATTGTGACACAACAGAACCACATGGCGCATGGAACCAAGAGGCCACTGTGACACATTGGAGCTTTTTCAGACCAAGGAGACCATTGTGACATGATGGAAGATGATTAAACCAACAGGTAAGGCCACATGGAGCCAAGGAGGCATTGTGACATGACGAAGGCAAGGATTCCACTGTGGCCTGACTGAACCACATGGAACCAAGGAGCCACTGGGACACAGTGGATGTTTTTTCAAACTCAGGAGACGATTGTGACAAGATGGAAGATGATTGAACTCACAGGTAAGGCCACATTAAAATGAGGAGCCAGGGTGACACTGTAGAGCTTTGCAATCCAAGGAGACTATTATGACATGATGGAAGGTGATTGAATTCCGAGGTAAGGCCACATGGAGACAAGGAGGCATTGTGACATGAAGAAAGCAAGGATTCCATTGTGGCCTAACTGAACCACATGGAACCAAGGAATCACTGTGACACAGTGGAGCTTTTTAAGGCCAAGGAGACCATTGTGACATGATGGAAGATGATTGAACTCACAGGAAAGGCCACATGGAGCCAAGGAGTCATTTTGATATGAAGAAAGCAAGGATTCCATTGTGGCCTAACTGAACCACATGGAACCAAGGTGCCGGCAACTGTGACACAGTGGCGGTTTTTCAGAACAAGGAGACCATTGTGACATGATGGAAGATGAGCAAACTCACAGCTAAGGCCCCATGGAATGAAGAAGCCCTGGTGACACTGTAGAGCTTTTTCAAGCCAAGGAGACTATGGTGGCGTGATGGAAGATAGTTGAACGCAGATGTAAAGGCCTCATGGAGCCAGGCAGGCATTGTGACATGACGAAAGCAAGGATTCCATTGCAGCCTAAGTGAACCCCATGAAACCAAGGAGCCACTGTGACACAGTGGGGTTTTTTCAAACTCAGGAGATGATTGTGACATGATGGAAGTGATTGAACACACTAGTAAGGCCACTTAAACCGAGCAGCCATTTTCACACAAAGAAAGCAAGGATTCCATTGTGACACGACAGATCCACATGGCGCATGGAACCAAGGGGCCACAGTTACACAGTGGAGCTTTTTGAGACCAAGGAGTCATTGTGACATGATGGAAGATGCTGAAACCAACAGGCAAGGCCACATGGAGCCAAGGGCCATTGTGACATGAAGAAAGCACGGTTAACATTGCGACATGACAGAACTGCATGGAACCAAGGGGCCGCTGTGACACTTTGGAGCTTATTCAGACCAAGGAGTTATTGTAACATGATGGAAGATGATTAAACCAGCAGGTAAGGCCACAAGGAATCATGGCGCCATGGTGACACTGTAGAGCTTTTTCAATCCAAGGAGACGATTATGACATGATGGAAGGTGATTGAACTCCGAGGTAAGGCCACATGGAGCCAAGGAGGCATTGTGACATGACGAAGGCAAGGATTCCACTGTGGCCTGACTGAACCACATGGAACCAAGGAGCCACTGGGACACAGTGGATGTTTTTTCAAACTCAGGAGACGATTGTGACATGATGGAAGATGATTGAACTCACAGGTAAGGCCACATTAAAATGAGGAACCAGGGTGACACTGTAGAGCTTTGCAATCCAAGGAGACTATTATGACATGATGGCAGATGATTGAACTCAGAGGTAAGGCCACATGGAGACAAGGAGGCATTGTGAGATGAAGAAAGCAAGGATTCCAGTGGTGCCTAATAGAGCCACATCGAACCAAGGAGTCACTGTGACACAGTGGAGCTTTTTAAGGCCAAGGAGACCATTGTCACATGATCGAAGAATATTGAACCAACAAGTAAGGCCCCATGGAGTTAAGGAGCCCTAATGACACTGTAGAGCATTTCCAGCCACGGAGATTATGGTGACGTGATGGAAGATGATTGTACTCCGAGGTAAGGCCACATGGAGCCAAGGAGGCACTGTGACATGACGAAAGCAAGGATTCCATTGCGGCCTAAGTGAACATCATGGAACCATGGAGCCACTGTGACACAGTGGAGTTTTTTCAAACTCAGGAGACGATTGTGACATGATGGAAGATGACTGAACACACAGGCAAGGCCACATGCAGTCAAGGAGTCATTTTGATATGAAGAAAGCAAGGACTCCATTGTGACACAACAGAACCACATGGCGCATGGAACCAAGAGGCCACTGTGACACATTGGAGCTTTTTCAGACCAAGGAGACCATTGTGACATGATGGAAGATGATTAAACCAACAGGTAAGGCCACATGGAGCCAAGGAGGCATTGTGACATGACGAAGGCAAGGATTCCACTGTGGCCTGACTGAACTACAAGGAACCAAGGAGCCACTGGGACACAGTGGATGTTTTTTCAAACTCAGGAGACGATTGTGACATGATGGAAGATGATTGAACTCACAGGTAAGGCCACATGGAGAGAAGGAGGCATTGTGAGATGAAGAAAGCAAGGATTCCAGTGGTGCCTAATAGAGCCACATCGAACCAAGTAGTCACTGTGACACAGTGGAGCTTTTTAAGGCCAAGGAGACCATTGTGACACGATGGAAGATGAGCAAACTCACAGGTAAGGCCCCATGGAATGAAGAAGCCCTGGTGACACTGTAGAGCTTTTTCAAGCCAAGGAGACTATGGTGGCGTGATGGAAGATAGTTGAATGCAGATGTAAAGGCCTCATGGAGCCAGTCAGGCATTGTGACATGACGAAAGCATGGATTCCATTGCAGCCTAAGTGAACCCCATGAAACCAAGGAGCCACTGTGACACAGTGGGGTTTTTTCAAACTCAGGAGATGATTGTGACATGATGGAAGTGATTGAACACACTAGTAAGGCCACTTAAACCAAGCAGCCATTTTCACACAAAGAAAGCAAGGATTCCATTGTGACACGACAGATCCACATGGCGCATGGAACCAAGGGGCCACAGTTACACAGTGGAGCTTTTTGAGACCAAGGAGTCATTGTGACATGTTGGAAGATGCTGAAACCAACAGGCAAGGCCACATGGAGCCAAGGGCCATTGTGACATGAGGAAAGCATGGTTAACACTGCGACATGACAGAACTGCATGGAACCAAGGGGCCGCTGTGACACTTTGGAGCTTATTCAGACCAAGGAGTTATTGTAACATGATGGAAGATGATTAAACCAGCAGGTAAGGCCACATGGAGCCAAGGAGTCATTGTGAAAGAGTGGAGCTCTTTCAGGCCAAGGAGGCCATTGTGACATGATGGAAGATGATCAAACTCACAGGTAAGGCAAAATGGCGCCAAGGAGCCATTGTGTCACAAAGAAATCAATGATTGCATTGCAATACGAGAAACCGCATAGAACAGGGGGCCACTTTGTCACAGTGGAGCTTTTTCAGACTAAGGAGACAATTGTGACGTGATCGGACATGATTGAACCAACATGTAATGCCATATGGAATGAAGGAGCCATGGTGACACTGTAGAGATTTTCAAAACAAAGAGATTATTGTGACATGATGGAAGATAATTGAACTCACAGGTAAGGTCACATGGAGCCAAGGAGCCATTGTGACATGAAGAAAGCAAGGATTTCAGTGGTGCCTAACTGAACCACATGGAACCAAGGGGCCACTGTGACACAGTGGAGCTTTTTGAATCCAAGGAGACCATTGTGACATGATGGAAGATGATTGAACACACAGGTAAGGCCACATGGAGCCAAGGAGGCATTGTGACATGAAGAACGCAGGGACTCCATTGTGACACAACAGAACCACATGGAACCAAGGAGCCACTGTGACACAGTGGATCTTTTTCAGACCAAAGAGACCATTGTGACATGATGGAGGATGATTAAACCAACAGGTAAGTCCGCATGGAGCCAAGGAGCCATTGTGACATGAAGAACGCAAGGTTTCCATTGAGACATCAGGGAACCGCACGGAACCAAGGGGCCACTGTGACACAATGGAGGTTTTTGAGACCAAGGAGACCATTGTGACATGATGGAAGATGACTGAACCAACAGGTAAGGCCACATGGAGCCAAGGAGGCATTGCGAGATGAAGAAAGCAAGGATTCCAGTGGTGCCTAACAGAACCACATGGATACAAGGAGCCACTATGAAACAGTGGAGCTTTTCATTCCAAGGAGTCCATTGTGACATGATGGAAGATGATCAAACACACAAGTAAGGCAATATGGGGCCAGGAAGCCATTGTCACATGGAGAAATCAGGGATTCCATTGTGATACGACAGAGCTGCAGAAACTGCTGACAGAAATGCTGTGGGCATGGAGGTAGGACATAAGGGGATGCTGGGCACTGCAGCATTTCCTGCTCGGGCTGGGAAAAGAGCTAGGGAAAACCAGAGCTGTGTCCTCCCTCCTGTTTAAAGAGAATTCTTTTAAGGCATAGAAAATATACCATTCATGCAGTGTTTTCCAAGATTCTTTCAAACCTTTTTTCTTGCCCTCTTGTACTGGACATCTCTTGATTTTAAGCCTGACAAGTCCAAGGTATTCCCTGATGATTCAGAGTCCCCTCCTCACACATGGGATAGCCTGAATCAAAATGGGAGCCTAAATGCTGCTTAGGACAGAAAAACAAGTTTCCTACAAATGCCTCAGTACTGGAATTTGTCCTTATGCTAGACTTCCCTAAGATTTCTCTTCAAACAGTAGCACTGGCATTACTGTGCATGATTTAGGTACTAGAGCTGCCATATCGTTAAGAACCCTGCACAGACACAGCTAGGTACCAAAAACATGTCCACACCTTGTCCTTAGCAGAGTTTCCTACGCACCATACGAAACAAGTCATGTGTGCAAGCTTGTTGCAGGCTTTGACATTGTAAGCATCTTGAAAAGTATACAGGAATCCCATTAGAAGTACACACTTCGGGTTTATATGATATAAAGACAACACTACTGCTTCATATTACAGCTTGGACACCAAGAGCAAGTGGGATAAAACATCATCTAGGGTACAGAATGTTTAAAAATTCACAAAATACCTGAGCCGTTCTTGGTGGAGTATTTCTTTCAGAAGGTCCCAGAGACGGTGACTGGCTGGTGCTGGTGGCATTTGGAGATGGAGCTGTTTTTCTGTAAGGATGGTCCAACATTTCAGGTTACAA
Organism: Anomalospiza imberbis; assembly: GCF_031753505.1. NCBI lineage: Eukaryota > Metazoa > Chordata > Aves > Passeriformes > Viduidae > Anomalospiza > Anomalospiza imberbis. Next base: position 25,466 of record NW_027099883.1, read on the forward strand.
GGCAAAAATATCAGCAGTCATCGCTCTTTCGTCACAGTGAAAACAGACCTTCATTTCCCAGAGGGTTTTTTTGAAATGGCTGTTGTCCTGACTGAACTTACTGAAAAAGGGTCACCTCCAATGTCTTTCTATCTCTTTCACTGTAGCCAGGCCAATCAACCTGAATGTCTTTGAAGAAATGTTCCTTCAGACTGAAAGAATTCTCATTTGCATCCAGGCTGGCTGCCTATGGGCAGACATTTAAAACGTCAATATTCACTACACCTAAAGGCAGACTACAGATGTAAAACTGGTAGTGCAAAGCTAAAGCAAAGCTGAAAAGAAAATCATGCACCAGTTTTCCAGGACTTTTGTTTGATGTGAAGAACAAAGCAGCTGTCATGTAAGAGGCAACAAGATTAAACAGGTGTGGTCCATTTGGGCTGTAGAAATTTGGATGTAAGTAAATGCCAAAGTGCTGCAAGCATGGAGGAAATGGACGCTATGAAAACCTCTCCCTGCACCAGGGATCCAGGTTTTTTGGTCTTTAACGCAGCTTTGAGAATCAAGGTACACTATGCCAGAACTCTCAGTCTTCACCATTTGAAATACATGGAGAGGTCAGGTTTTTCCTTTTCTTTTGAGTAGGACCTGGAGAACATCATCTCCATGAGCAAGTCCATATTTTTCCACCCTCAGAAGGACTCCTGCTGCCCTCTTGTTTCACCCAGCTACATTGCCATGGCAGAGCACAGCCTGGACCTGTAACGGGGCATGTTTTCATCATCCCATGAAGCACCACAGGATGCTGGCATTTGTCTCTGCAAACAGAACTGCTTTTCTTTCTCAGGTGTCTGCTCAGAGGAAACTACAGCTTCCTATGGAACTCTTACAGGAGATAACCTACCTAGAGCTACACTTCAACAGCTTAAAAGTAACAAAGATACCCAGAATCAGGAATTCACTTCTTAAAAGCAGAACTAAGGCTGTGTTGGAAGAGAAGGAAGGCTGCGAGTATAAGAGCTCAGCAAGTTCTCCCTACTGGTTTTTCATGTATAGCAAAAAATAACACCACCTCCCCATGAAGTTAAGAAAAATGTGAATAACAGTTTCAGGATGTAGTGCTGTTCACAAAGCCCTTTCAGATTGCAAACCAGTATCTTGAGGCAGTTCACACAGCAAACAAGAAACTACTCCTTCAAAATCTCCTTAAACATTAACAAGAAGAAACAGAAAGGAGAATTTTCTTTCATCTCTTGCCCTCTAAGGAGCTGAGCTTTGAAATCTTACCATCGCTTTTTTCCTAGCTAAAAAGGAAATATTGCTACTTGATACGTTAATGCTTGCATAATTCAGCAACAGCCTACACTGATGGGGACTATTGAACAAGGAAGGAAACAGCCACTGCATCCTTCAGTCAATGTGAATCGGATGAATGGCTGCAATAAAGAAATACCAGTGGCACTAAAAGGACAACTGGAAAATTATGAGAAATAATAGGTGCCAAGGAAGTTGAAGACTCAATCCACACAAGAGCAAAGAAACTCTGTGCTCAAAGTTGGGCCACCACCTTTCTCATGTAGGATTTGCCTGGAACACCCTTCCCTGGAAGGCAACCCCCACAGACCCCAGTAGAAGCTTCATCAAGCAGTTTAACAGTTTAAGGAAAAGAGGGAGGGTTCAAATGAGGCATGAGAAGCAACAACATTACAAAGAATTTATCACTGCCAGCTATTCTAGAAAAACAACAACAAGTTTTGAGGATTTTTTTCTTTTTGTCACATGGACTTGCAGTTGGGTGGAAACTGGGTAAAACTGATGGGAAAATGTAAACAAGGAGCATTTCCTAAGCCTCTCATTAGATTCTAATTGAAACCTGAAATAAGACTGCTAAGAGTTAGCATTGCAGGCAGCAGCTCCAGGATCTCACCTCCTGAAGGATCTTTCCAAGGGATTCCTTGTCCTTTTCCACAACTCCCTCTCTCTCTAAGCAGGCAAGTAGCTTTGACTTCTTGTAATTCTTCAGAGCCAGTAAATGAATCACCCTGTCTCTGATGGGTCGTTGAGAAACAGTACTGAAAGGTCTCTGGAAGAATTTTGCAGGGTTCGTGGGCATTGTTCTCTTTCTCTCGGGCACAAAATCTGGAGAGCTGTGTGGGGCTCTCCTGAGCTCTGGTATTTTCACTTCAGTAAAGAAAAAAACAGAAAACAAATTGTCAAATGGGGAGTGGGAGGAAGCAAGGTAGTTGACGCAAAAGAATGTACCAAGACTGTTGAAACTCTATTTGTTCAGAATTTATAGATCACTACGAATCCAGACAGTAAAGCATTAGGAAGGAACAGTCATTAAAAATGCCATGTAAAGGAGTGATACTGGAGGGGAGGTATTTATGAAAAACTCTTTATATGCATGGTGGTTTTCATTTGATTTCTCCTCTTTGTAAGCTCAAGCACTGAGCTATGTCAAGAATGATATGGACAGTGGGATTAAATGCACCTTTGGCAAGTTTGACAACACCAGAGGCCTGGGATGCCATCCAGAGGGACATGGAGAACCTTGGCAAGTAGGGCCCTGGGAACCTCATCAGATTCAACAAGGCTAAGTGCAAAGTGCTGCATCTTTGGGGTTGGGACATGGCCTGTCCCTGCTGGGCAGGGATGCTGTGATGGGATGGGGCAGCTGGGATGAAGGTGGGGAGGACTTGGGGGTGCTGGTGGATGAGAGGCTGGGCATGAGCTGGCAACGTGTGCTGGCAGCCCAGAAAGGCAACCGTGTCCTGAGCTGCATCAGGTGAAGCGTGGCCAGCAGGTCAAGGGAGGGGATATGACGCAGCAGGCGCTGTTTTGAAACCAGGAACTCCTGCTTAGTGGCTGATGGAGACTTCATGTGTATTGGTGAGAAATCCGGGAGCTTTGTCTCTTCCATCACACACACGGAGACTGACCTTTCTTTACACGCTCCTTCAGTCTTTCAATGTAGGTCAAATTTTTAATGCCTTTCTCCACTTCCTGTTCCTTGGACCATGCCTCTCTGCTATTTGTCTGCAAACCTAATTGCACAAACATCACACACTTCAATTATTGAGAACACTGTAAACATGCCAGTTGTCGAGTGAAGACACTACTAATGTTTGAGAAGTTCAATCCAATGTGGATAGAGAAACTTCCCACAGCATTCAAACAAAACACCTCCTAAAACCATACCCCTGAGTGACTTCTAAAGAAAATTACCTGAAACCATAACCAAGCATTAAGATGAAAATTAGGTAAGAGTTCTTCACCCAGAGGGTGATCAGGCACTGGGACAGGCTCCTCACAAGGCTGCTCAGGGTACCAAGTCCACCAGAGCTCAGAAAACATTTGGACAAGTTCCACAGGCACCTGGTGGGATTCTTGGGGACAGAGCTGCACTTGCATATCCTTGTGGATCCCTTCCAACTCTGATTCTGATTCTCTGTCTGTGACAAAGCCCAGTCCCTAACTGGTACTGCATGGAGCAGGTTGCAAAGGCACCCTGTACCCTACCAGCAACCAGACCTGTCTCACCTGAGTTTCTCTGTGCCAGCCTAAAGCCAAAGCGGCACCAAGTTCCACAATTTTCTCACTACTGCCAGTCCTCACACCCCAGTTACTGAATGTTAAATATTCCCTTAGGATCTGTGTAGACCACCACCAAGAATCACACAAATCATCATCCACATGTGAAACAGAACGTCCCCAGTGAAAAATCTGAAGTTTAGCTTTGTCTCTCCGGAAAGCCACCATGATGCTAGTTTAAAATGCTCTGCGCTAGGCTAAGGCAGAGCAAGAGCTGCACCTGCAGTGGCAGGGAAGTCCCTGCAGGCAGGTGACTGCAGCCACAGCCAGGTGAGAGCCTGCTTTTCTCAGGGCAGCTGGCTGTACCTGGCTCAGCTCACTGCTGCAGGCAGCACCACTGAGTGCCTGTACGGGGAATGTGCACCTCGAGTCTGCCTGGAGCCAGGCTCCTTGGGGAAACAGCACTGAGAACAGATTAATAACAAATGACATCACCCAAGCACGTTGTGCTTTGTGGGAAATGATGGAATCCGTGGGGAAGATGACATCAGTATCTTCCTTTCCATTTCCTTGAAAAGAACGCAACACAGTGTTGTGGCAACACTCGCTTATTAACGACCAAGACAAAAAATTAAATCAAGCAAAGATTCCCATGCTGACCTTGTGAAATTCTCTACGCAACTTCCTCAAGGTCATTTTCTTTCAATTCCCAATTAAATTTAAAGGATACCGACAGTGCCTAGATACTCCAAAACCAAAAGCTTAGCTACCAAGGCAGTGAATTTAGGTGCATGGAGTGGTCCAAACCTTGACCTCAATGCTCCAAATTGCATCCCATCAAGCAGTATGGGAACAAGGAAGGACTGGCAGGCTTTCTCAGGGGAAAACAAACCAGTGGCTACATGCAGTGACAAGAGACTGCAAGGTTGACGTGAGGGCATACCACCTCCAGCCAAGATCTCTGAACAGAAGAGATCCCCTGTCCCGAGAATATGCTGCAAAAATGAATTACCAAGTTGAAAGTCTTACAGATATTGAGCAAAATGTGAAAGGCAACCATACCTCCATTTTGACTCTCAACAGGCATGAGAGCCCTTTCTCTTGTCCTCAGCTCTAGATGCAATTCTTTGCAGGTGCGAAATGGAAGCAGTTTATCCTAGGTTAATCAGATATTACAAAATTTGGGTTGCTTGGCTGATCTCATCATTTAGTACAGAATGTATTGCATTCCGCTGGAGGTTAAAATGTTCATCAGCCTAAGTACATTTTTTAATGAAAACAACTACTGCCATCCAACTGCTTCATTCTGAAGGCAAAATTGCCTTAGAAAAAATCTGAAAAGCTATGATAAATGGACTGAAAGATGTGCACTAATTACCATGTGAAGGGAGACATCAATACCGAAGATAGAATATTACTTAATTGAAGAAATGATGTAATTTAGAACCAATGAAGATTCATGGCTTTGGCTGCTAAAAATGCTAAAATTTCTTTGTTTGGAAAAGCTTTGAAAATGGTGTGCATGTAGCTGGAGCTCTCCACTATGCATCACAGCTGAGAATAAAGAAATGGCTACTCCTAATACTAAAAAATACTGTTAGAGTGTTTCCTTTCTCCTGACATGTTCGGTGAGTGCAGGGCAAACACAGAACAATGAGAAATCTATGCATTTTGACCAAGAGCCATGCCCAGAGCACGAATTTCCTGAGTGTCCCAGCATGGAGAACATCTGACTTTCACTGGCATCTCCTCAATGGCATCCCTGAGAACCACTTCCATCAGAGAACTTCCCACTTCCACTGGCACCTCCTCCGTGTCATCCCTGTGAGTCGTTTCCACCGGGGCAGCTGCCTCAAAGGGGCCCTTGGAGCACCAGTGGGGCCCCAGCCCTGCCCGACAGGTCCCGCGGGGTCAGCAGCCTCCACTCAGTGTGTGGATCGGCCTCTTGAACAGCGTGTGCTAGAACCAACCAAGCTGGAACAACACTCGCTATCGCTCCGACACCTCTGCTCTTGACGCAGCCACCGAAGGGTCTGACCGGTCCTGCTGTGTGCTGGTGACAATGGCCACATGTCCTTGGAAATGGGGAGTTCCATGTTCCAGGCTGGGCGGGATGTCACTGAGGAGCGGGACGCGACACAGTCGGGGCACAGGGAATTCACAATGGGCACACGTGGGGAATGCCCTGCCTTGTCCCATGACTGACTCAGCTCATTTCCAAGTGCAGAAAGGGGTGCTCTGGCCACACCAGTTCCTGCAGTAGCTTTGAAAACCAGGGCTAATGAAGTGTTTCTGCACAAAAGTGCTGCACTTGGCCCTCTCTGAGGCAAAGGAGCAGCTTAACACCCCTAACCAGGGCAGCAAGGTGCAGCCCCCCTGCCCCAGCACTGGGTGATCCTGTCGTGGGCCAGTCAGTCTGTGAGGCTTCCAGCACATACACGGTCACTCAAATATTATCTCTTTGACAAAACCCCCCAGCCTTTCCTCATCCCAGTCTCCTAAAAGGAAACAAGCCAACAGCAAGCCCAGGCCCCCATGTGCTGTGCAGGAGGAGCTGACGTGGAAAGGCCCACGCTGGCCCTGAGCACAATTACAGGCTGATAATTGTGCTGACTGCAGCTGGCCGTTGGAGTTACTGACACATGCAGATAAACATTTTATACTCAGTTTATGATGGTTTCATTGTCTTTTTCGCCCCTACCCAAGATTATTCCTGATTTAAGCCAGCTGGCACCAAAAATAAATGTTGTCCAGTCATTACAGGGAGAGGGAATAAGAGCATGCAGTTGAGAATGTGTTGAATATTACCATCCAAAGCACATTTTCAATGACATCTTGTATTTGTTTTCAAGACCATGTCTATACCTACCCATGTCTGATTTCCTGGCTGTCCCACTCACAAGGACAGTGCAGTTTGGGGAAAGAAAGGGAGGAAGCAATTTGTCAAACACCAGAGCCCACACCTGTGTCCCTTTTTGGGAATGACTGGATGGTGTTGATTATGGATCCCCTGTTAGGAACTATTGGAAAAGCCTGTGTAGGAATCATTAAAGGAATCCATGGAGGTGTTACACTGGACTCTAGAATGTCCAACAGCCTTTCTATATCTTTTAAAGCTTATTGGTGACAACCCCTGCTCTGCAGTTACCAGATTTGACTGACCCCTTTGCACTGCTCATACGGGAGTGCCTTTGCCTTGCACAGGAACTCCATATTTAGCTCCAAGAATGAAGGAATGAAGGAAGTAACCCTGTGGCATTTTGAGCCTATTTCTCAACAAACATCTAAACAATGTACTAGAGGGATGACCAATGCACCTCAGAGCAGGAGCCACCATGGTCCTGATTGAGAGAATGTACTTGAAAATAAATGGGGGAAAAAAGTGACAGTTTATGTGCCACACATGGTTTTGTCTGGTGTAGAGCAAAAAGGAGGTCACTGGTTATCCCTGAGCAGAATCTGAAAGTAACAGGTGGTACTCCTGGAACAAAAGACCTTGAGACCCAGGCCCCTCAAAAACTTTCTTTGTCCTTGCTGCCTAGAGTGTGCCTAGAGTGACATGTGGGTCACCTTCCTGCCAGTTCAGTATGTGCAGGGCAGAGGGGGGAATGTCAATAAGTGATCGGTTGTCCCAAAGTCCCTTTTGCCGGGGCAGATGCCATGGGGGTCTCTCACCCAGAGAAAGAGCCAGGACCCGCAGGGCAGATCCTGTGTCCTGGATCCAGCCAGGACAGGGGTAATTTTTGCAGCAGCCAGGAGGAGCACGGCCAGGACCTTGGGGTAACTGGCTATCACCTGCCACGTGGCAGGGGGAAATGGAAGGGATTTGTTATTTTCTTTCTTTTCCTTTTCTATTTTTAAACAAAGTATTTTCCCATTCTTTCTATTGGAAACCATTAACATTTTGTAATAGCCTTTCCTTGCAACCATAACCATTCCAGTATTCTGCATTTCCTTACTTTTTAAAAGTTACTTTCTCCAAACAGAATCTTTGCAAGCTCTCTTTGAACCCAAAACTGGTGGTACACCTCCTGCTCCAGCTCCTGTTCCTGCTCCTGAGGGTAAGTCTGCTTTTCAAGCAATTGCAGTCACTGGGATGTGGGTCCCTAGCCAGCGTCTCCCTTCATGCTGCACGGCTTCTGTAGGCAAACAACACTTAAATATAAACATCAGGCGTAGGAATGTGCCCCCTGTTGACGGAGTAAACAAGTTACCCCTTGTCTCCTTAAAAAGGAAAAAAGCCCAGAAGGTTCTCTCCTCAGTTTGGTTAAAAGACACCTCATAGGACCTTGGGGACTTCACCTCAAACTTAAGGATAGCTAATTGGACAGGAGCCAAAAAGTCCCACCTAAGCAATTCCCTAGAAAAAGAAGAGAACAAAAGAGTTCATCACTTTTGTGAAGTCTTTTAGCAGGAGCAAGAACCTCTTGCCCTGGCTCGGGTTTTCTTGGTAAAGAGCTTTTTTATTTTGCCTTTTATTAAAACTTTTTGTTTCCAACACTGTCACAGGAGCCATCCTGCTTCTTTATGCCACCTGAGGTAGCTGAGCTACCAAGGGTATAATGCTTATCTCTGAGAGCTTAGGAGACCTGGCTTGAAGAGAAAAAGCATTAATAAGGGAACATTAAAACTAGTGCTAAGAGAAACGTATTCTGAGACTTTTTCCAGAAGAGAAAGGGGATGGTGAAAGCTAGCACAGGGCTTAAAATTACTACAGTAATGTTTTGTTTTGGTTTTTTTTTCTATTAGTCCCTATTTCCTTGGATATATTTGGTTTTAGTTTGGGTTTGGTAGCTTGGTTGGTTGAATTCTTTTTGTTTTGGGGAGTGATGGTGGTGGATGAGTGCATGTTTGGTTTATGGCTGTTTTTTGGTTGTTCTTTATTTTACTATTTCATATATCTTTCTTTGTTAGTTTTTTTTTTAACGAAAGATTTTTCCTTCCTTTATGTTAAAAACAAATATTTGTAACAGCCTTTCCTTGCAACTACAACCATTTCAGTGTTAAGCAGTTCCTTGTTTCTTAAAATGAAAACATTTTTTGATTGAAAAATACTTTCTCGGGATAGAATCTTTTTGGGGTTGAATTGGACACCAAGTAGCCAGAGCACCTCCTGCACATGCTCGTGACAGTGATGGTAAGTCTCTTTTTCAAGCAATTGTGGTCACTTGGATGTGGTTCCAAGACAGCATCTCCCTCCATGCTGCACGGCTTCTGTTGGCAAATACAGCAGTACTTACATGTCAACATAATGGAGCAATACAGAAGCAAACAGAAGCATTCTGAGCCGTTTTTCAGAAGAGAAAGGGGATGGTGAAAGCTAACACAGGGATTAAAACACAGTGATTTCTATGCAACAGGGTTGATAAAGGACTGACCCAAATTTGTAGAGAGCGTGGGTCTCCAGGACGGTTTGGAGGGATGAGAGATCTCTGAAGTCAGGTCTTAGAAGATGTGGTTTATTAAAAGGGGGGAAAGGCCCTGCTTGGAGTTGCCAGGCGCAACTCGTGGCAGGCCCAGGGAGAGAGGGAGAGGGAGAGAGAGGGAGCGAGGCTTCCAGGTGAAGGTCCAGGGGAAGGTCCAAGAGAGCGGCTGGTCCCTCAGGCACACCTTATCAAGGGGCTTCAAGGTGGGCTGGAACAGGACTTGGGCCAATGGGGTCCCAGATCTCTGATACTTCAGGGGAGGGTCACAGGTGTGGGATGAACCATACATTGGGGGTGAGACAGAGCATTCCATTTGACCTTTGGACCCATCTGCAGGTACAGGGCATTGTTTAATCAGAAGGGGGGATTGCTTTCAACCTGGCTATACTATTGTTTTCTAGTTATTCAGTAGTCAAGGTTTGCTATTTCAAATCTAGTTCTCATCTCAATGTCTGGATTTTCCAAATCTTTTGCCAGGCAATCATATTTATAAGGTTTTCCTATTTCATCTTCCCCAGCACAAATTAACAAGAGGGATATTTGTTAGAGCTACCATTACTCATCACACACTTTAAGCAACCCGTACCATCAAGCCCAAAGCTAATATGGCTCCGTGTTAAATATTCCTGATGGATTACACATCCTTGCGTGAAGATGGAATTAGGATTTACAGCCAGTATTTATGCATATACAAGCATTGTGCAAGAACATTGCAGATTCCAAATGGAAACTAAATATCACCTGCACAGGGTAAACGCTTCAATAACATGAGTACACTTTTCCCATCCGGTTCACAGGCAGCTCAACCAATTCTCTACTTGCAAATAATCTCTTCTGGCATCTTTTGGGGCCCTAAACCAGGAATGTCACACCTAAAGACTGTGGGACCATGAAAATTCCTCCAGATACAAACCAGTCTCCAGGTGACACAAGTGACTACGGCAGCCTCCAATAATGTAGCGGGACCCAGGTTTGCTGTGTTCTCTTTGTCATCGTGGGTTTGTAATTCAGACTCACAGAGGGGCTTGAGTTGGAAGGGACCTTAAAGACCCTCGAGATCCAGCCCCCTCTGCCACGGACAGGGACGCCTTCCACTGGAGCAGGTGACTCAGAGCCCCTCCAAGCTGTGGCAAATACCCAAGGACCCCTTTTTCTCTGTTTTGAAGGTCAGCTTTCCATGCTCACATTCACAGATGGCTCCAGTCTCACACAGAGCATTGCTGGCTGGTCACTCTTATCTCCACAGCCCAGTAGAGATCCTATTTTGGATGGCTCTCACTGCTCCCAAGGCCCCAGGGAGCAGCCACTGCCTCGCCTCTGTCACCCGAGGACACAAGGAAAAACATTGCACTCAGCTTTGGTCACAATGAAGAGACTAATTTATTTCTTCTGACTCCAATCATTTCTAGTTTTCAAAAGGTGCCAGTGGATTGGAGGGTGAACGTGCCACCTCTCCAACGACACTGGACAAACTACCAGTCTATCAAATTTCTCTGCCTCTATGAAGGAATGCAAAACAAGAGGTTGTTTACAGCAAGTTGCGTGAGAAAATTCTCTACAAGAATGTAAACTCAGAAGGCTTTAGAAAATCCTGAGAAATCAAGGCAACACTCCTCCTTCTGCTTTCCCTTCCAGGACCAGTGATTTCCTGCCGCTTCTTCCATGTCTGACACAACTGAAGAGATAAGGGGCTGAGGATGCAGCTTCTGGCAGAGAGTTGATAACACTCAGCTGAGTATTTTATTCTCCTGCCACTGAGTTGTCAGGCTGCTTACACAAAAAAAAAATCCTCCTGGTGTGGAAAGGGGCTGGTGTGAGCAGCAGGAATTGTTGCTGGCTGGAACATTTCAAAGAGCTGGACAAAAGAAGCATTTTGTGGAAGGCCACCAGCTGCCCTCTGTCAGCAGCACAAGGTGTGAGGTCCCCCTTGAAGGCCATCCCTGCACAAGGACAGCCTGGCCTCCTCCAGTACCCAGAACACCTTTCAGGCTTTCGGGCTGGCCTCGTCCCTCACTCTGGAGAAGCAGGTTGCTGTTGGAACTCTCATAGCCACAGCTCCTGGCTGGATTGCCGTGTCTTACCACAGACAGCCCTGGAGACAACAGTACAGACAGGCTCCATCTGCAATAAAAGGGGACTTGGTTCCAGCTTTTCCCTTGGACCAGCGTGCAGCAAGCACACCTGGGCCTTATTCAGGTCTGTGTGGGCTGGTAGTCAGCTTCTGCTGGGAATTTAAAGCTTTTACCCTACTTTCCACAATAAAGAATGGAGCAAACCCAGCTGCACCAAAACCCAAATTTCACTCTAACAATCACAATTTTCATTTTCCTCTATTCAAGCCTTGAAGAAAACAAACTTTACTTGAGTGAGCTGGAGGCACAGTGTCCTCCAAGATCATTCTTGAGTAGGACAACATTCCAGGGGAAGCCTGGCAAAGCCAGAGTTTACTGATGCTCAGGAAGCTTTGCAAAAGCTTCCACCTGCAGTGCTCTTGCACCCTCCTGAGCTCCTGGAGCCCTGAGTCACCCCAGGCACAGTTTGGACAGCAAGGGGATGGTTCCGTTTGGGACATGTGGGGACAGGAGGAGGGAAGACTTTGCAAACACTGTCACGAGGGCAGGGCTCTTTTCCTTTATGGTGCCAAGTGGTAGCACATAATCTTTGAGTTAATGTCAGGTGCTGAGGGGCACAAATTCTCAGTGAGAAGGACAGAGTGTCTCCACTCGCACAGCAAGGTAAGTGAAGGGGAAAGCGCAATCTATCTTTCATGGGAGGTGTTCAGTTTTTAACAAAATATTTTTGCAGGAGACCTGCCTAGGCAGCGGTGATTGAGAGCATTTTATCAGACTCACAGAGCATCCCCACATCTGCTTTGCCACATTTGCTCTCTTTTGTTCATGGTGAATGATTTCTGCTGCCAGGGTGGCTCCTGCTCGGAGTTCTACTCCCAGTGGAGTCCCGGAGTCTCCTCAGCAGGCCTTTGCAGCGAGTTCTGAGCCAACACGTGGCTCTGCTGCCATCCCAAATCTGCCCTTCCCTTGCCCAGCCTGAGTGCAAGTGGGGCCTGTGCTGGGCATGGCTAGAGATTTTCACGGCCAAAATCCTCCAGCATCATCATCTTTACATCTGCTCCTGGCTTTGGGTGGCACAAATCACAAAACACCCACTGCAGTTGACAAATGGCATTTCCTGCAGATTGCTACAGCCGCGCTGCTGATCGACAAACACACGAGAATCCATTTTATTTGGAAAATATCATTTATTACAAATTGCTACACCCACACTGACAATACAGAACTATACAAATCTCAGTTTAGGTTAAAACCAGGAATTTATTAGATTATTACAACCAGTCTAGGTAAAAATATACAAATACCAACTTCAGTTAATAAAACTTCATTTATTGCCAACCTCTACAGCAACTCACTATACACAAAGATCAATTACGTGTTTAACAACTTAATTTATTACATATTTCTAGAAGTGTAGAGCCCATATAGCAATACAAAAATATGCATTCCCTCCCCAAGTAACCTTGTACCAAGAACTCAACCAATAGAATTACAGAATTATAGATCTCCGTACATGTTTAAATAGAACTAAATACATAGATACAGAAAAATGTATATAAATACATATATAACTATAAGAATCTACAGATGGAAATATAAATTAAATATTACATATTTTATACAATACAAAGAGATATATAACACAAACCTATCTATAAATATACAAATACCACCTCCAAGCTAAATATCCATACAAATGCACCAGTACAAATATACAGCTATACATCTGGATACATAGGTAAAAATAATTACACACACAAATGGATCAATATACATATAAAAATATAAAAATAGATGCATCTACTGAGACAAATAACAAAATACCTATTTAAAGAGCCATATATCTCTGGCTGCATCAACAGACATAGATAGCAACACAACTGTAGACATAGGAAACAGAACTAAACACAGATATAACAACTGACATATACACTAAGATACAAATATACATAGAACATATATGTATATATACATAGCATACATCCATAAATACAACAGACATACAGAAATATTCCTATACAAATAGCAGCCTACATATGTACATATCTATATAATAATCCCTGTCTAGGTGCAAGTCCAAACATCTTTAAACAGAACTGCAAGCAGAGGGATCCCAGCTGCCCATCTTCAAAGCCTCTCCCTCGGGCTCTTCCTCCCGTGCAGAGCAGCTCTCCTGGACAGGGACGGCAGATGGCACAGCTGGGAAGCAAAGGGAGCACTGAGTCAGTATGGGGACGTTTTCCTTGGCAGCAGCTGCACTTCCATCAGGGAAGGGAAGAACTCAGAGCCTCCCCAGGAGGGTCAGAAAGAAAAAGCAGCCGAGCGGGCCAGGCTGTGGTGAGCGCAGCCGTGGCGGGACTGTCCCGCAGCCCCGGCAGCCCGGCACAGCCGGCACAGCTCCCGGGCCCTGCCGGCACAGCTGCCTTGCCCAAGGACAGCCCCTGTGCCGGCCGGGGCAGCTGCGCTGAGCAGCCCCAGCACGGGCAGGGCCCGCTGCTGCCCCGCCAGGCAGTGCCCACGGCCACAGCCCACGCCACCCTCAGCCCCACCCTGCCTCCCCGGCCCTGGGGCCTCACCCGGGCTCTCTCCAGCGTGGCAGCAGCAGGTCTCCGTTCCCTGCTCTTGCTGCTGGCCTTCAGCTTCTCCCTGCTGGCTCCCGTCAGTCTCCGGCTGTCCTCAAGGTCTCCACTGCAGCTGTGGCAAAAGCGGAGGCTCTGCAACTGGTTCCAAGGCCTGGCAGAGCTGCAGTCCCGGAGCCCTCTGTGCTCCCTGCCGGCCCCCTCCATCCCCTCAGCCCCGCCATGCTCTCAGCAAAGCCCCAGCCCCCTTCAGTTTCTTCAGCCCCTCACAGTCCTCTCAGCCCCTCAGTCCCTTCTGACCCATCCCGTCCCCCTAGACCCGCCACCCCTCGGCCTGTGCCACTTCCCTGTCACCTCAGTGCCACCATCGCCCTCGCCTGCCCCACAGCCCTCAGCCCCAGCAGCACCTCAGGGTCACCGTCCCTTCAGCGTCACCGCCCCCTCAGCCCCCTCAGTCTCACCGTCCTTCAGCAGCTCCTCAGGGGACAGTGCCTGGGGCCACCGGCAGCTCCCACCGCTCCAGGGACGCCCGGGGCTGGAACTGCTGCTCCGCCCGGCCCGGCCGCCAGCTCGGACCCAGCACAGGGAGAGGGGACACAGGGGGCACGGGGGAAAAGCAAGAGGTGAAAAAGGCAGCCGAGGGGGGAAAAAGGTAAAAATGCAGCCTAGACCTACACAGCTCCATCTATGCATCTAAACCTCCATGTAACTGTAACTAAATAGCAAAACATATTTACACATATATATAAATATTACTCTATAAATATATAAATGTAAATCTCAAAATGTATAAACATAACTACATATATAAAAATATAAATCTATCGCATCTATAATGATATATATAGATTTAACTATATAAACACACCTCTATAAATCTATAAATGTATCTATTAGGTATATAAATAGAACTGCAAAAATCTATAAATCTATGTATAAACAGAGGGATTCCACCTGCCCGATAGTCATAGGCTCTCCCTCTGATCCTCCTTCTTACGCAGGGCAGCCCTCCTGGCGAGGTAGATCAGGTGGATATCTGGGAAGCAAAGGGAATGCTGGGTCAGTATTGGCCTCTGTGCATCTTTCCCTTTGGAAGTAACTGTCCTTCCTCCAGGGACTGTCAGACATGGCCTGAAAGGCAGACTCTCACTTGGCAATTTGAAGCCTGCTCTTTAAAGAGCAGGCATTCTTCCAAGTTTTCAAAACTTATGAAGTATCCCAAAACTTTTAAGTATCCCAATAAACTCACAGCACTCACAGTGCAAAGAGCACCCACGAGAGCTTGAAACACAGTCCCAGCTGCCACAGAGAAGCCCGGGATTGTTCTTTCTCTGAGGACAGACAGACCTCAGTCCTCATTGAAATGGCTGAAGCTGAGGGGTGCTGGGGGCTGAGTTATGAACTGGCACCGTTCCCTGCCACCTACAAACTGCCCTCT
This sequence comes from Anomalospiza imberbis, assembly GCF_031753505.1. Lineage (NCBI taxonomy): Eukaryota > Metazoa > Chordata > Aves > Passeriformes > Viduidae > Anomalospiza > Anomalospiza imberbis. Next base: position 40,497 of record NW_027099883.1, read on the forward strand.
GCAGTGAGCAACAGCTCCTCCAAAACAACCACCAGCTCTGGGATGAACAGCTGGGAGGGAAAGAGCTCCCTACCAGGCCTGCAGGCTGCACCAGCTTTGCACAAGAATGCCGATCCAAAGGGCTCTCTCTGTCCTTTAGTTCTCCCTAATTTGGGGTAATTTCAGTTTTTCCTTGAGCTACTGGATTTATGATTAATGATTTGTTTAGTCTCAGAGCTTCTGCTGCTTGCATTTTTAATGTATCTCACAACAGCTACCAGCAGACTGGTACTACATTGATTTAATGCTTGGAGACAAAAAGCTCAGACTTCTACACTGACTTTTTGCTGGGGTTTTCTTCTCTTGCTTCAAGAGTCACTCAGTGTTGCCTCCAGAGCACTGACACCCAGCAGCAAACTTATCCATGGACATCAGCACAAACCTGGGACACTGGAGCTGGTGACACAACTCCCACAGGGTCAGGTTTATTCCCTGCTCTCTTGCCACAGCAGAGGACTCGGTGTCAGAACCTCTGGAGAAGCGTGGAGGGCAGGGCTCGAGCAGGCTGTGCATGTGCCTTTGAACTAAAGGCACCAGGAAGCACCAACCCTGCAGACAAGAACTCAACTCTTCTCGTCTCCCTTCCTGCCAGAGGCAGGCTCAGAGCAGCCGTCTCACACCTCTCTAAACCAATGGGGGCTCTGTCCTTACCAGGCTCCTCGGGCTCCTGGGAATTGTTCCCACAGCTCTTGGTGCCAGGCAAAGCTCCCTCCGCTGCAGCTCTGTCCACAGGCTCCCCTCCTGAAGACTCAGGCACAACATTAATATTGCCCTTGAAAGAGAAACAGAAAGAAAGAAACCCTTCTCACCAGTTACACAAAACATCTGGTCCAACAACTCTGTGGCTCACATTCTTAATCCCTTGCTCCTAACAAGAAGTCTGGGCCCCAAAGCCCTTCAAAAGTCAAAAAGATTTGACTTCTCAAACACCATCCAAAGGCTGTCAAAGGTGACAGTGTTGAACGTGGGGGTGACACTGAACACATGGAATGGCTGCTAAGGAAGGACTCCTGCCAGCTCCTGGCACAGGGATGTGCTCCTCCCTGCACAGCCCTGAGCACAGCACTCTCATCCAGGCTGCAGCTTGGCAGGGACTGCGTGGGAACACACATCCCTTCCCGCAGAGACGCCCGAGAGCAAGGTGACTGAGCTCTGCAATGTGGACAGCAAGAGTGGCCAGTTTGCCCAGCTGAGGATTTCCCAGATGGAAACTGGACTGCAGGCCCCAGGTTACTGAGAGGACAAGAAAGCTGCAGCTGCAGCCCGGCCCCACCCACGGCTCTGGGAGCGCCTACACGCACGGCAGGGCTCTCACAGCAGCAGCTGCAGCCCAGCCCTGCTTTGCCTTGGCCTTGCCACCCAAAAGAGGCACAGCCCACATCTGCTGCTGGAACAGAGGCACCTCTCGCACACCCCTCCCTGCACGGGACACTCTGCCTTCAGTGGCAATTCTCCAAACACTCTTCTCTTCTCTCCCATCTAACAAAGCCTCTCAGAACCTACAAAGCTTCCACTTCCGCACCACAAATGCCCCAGCACGAGGAATTCTTCCCAGGAAAATGAGCACCCAAACTTGGCCAACACAGGCTCACACCTTCTCATCCTTACTCAGGGGGGAGACTTTTTCATTCCCTCTTCTTTAGGAAATCTTGCTTTACCAAGAAAATCCTTCCCTGTCTGTTCACAGCTGAACTCAAGAAGCCTTTGCTTCTCAGCCCTGCAACAGCATTCAAAAGCTGTCAGTCCAGCCCCTTTCATCCCTGTCCAATGCAGTTACCTGAGCAGAGGGAGAAATCATCTCCTCCAGTGTCTCCAGCACCATGTCCAGATCCACTGGTGGCAATTCCTCTTCCCCAGGAGTATTCCACAGCCGGCCGGGGGCTGTCCCTGCTGCATAACCAGCACTGCCAGCTGGACCACTGGGAGCTGAAGTGTCTGGGGTGGCTGCAAGAATCCAAACACATTGGTCAGGCTCCACAATGCGGCTTTGGGACGCAGAGCTCTAGTGCTGCCTTGGACCAAATATCACAGGAAGCACACAGCAACCTCAGTTCCAGAAATTTATTCAGACTTCCCAGGGGATTGGAAGAGCGAGTTCTTCCTCTACAGGAAGATGGTCTACAGGAACCAGCGGAAGGATGAGCTCAGGGAGGCATTTAAGCTCCAGGGGAACCAGTGGAATGATTAGCTCACAGTTGAGATTAAATCTGCCCTTCCTGGTTGCTCTGATGAAACCCCAAGAAGTCCAGATGAGACAAAGACTTTCTTGGGGAGATGCTAGGAAAACCTCAGACTCCTGAGCACCTGCACTTTGCCTGGAAGCGCCTGGAGGCAGCTCTAAACCCTGAGGTGAGGAGCGGCGAGGTCCTGGTAGGGGAGCACTGTGTAGGAGTGGGAAGAAGAAAGGAAGCAAAGGGAAAGCTGGTCTTTGGGCATGTTTCCCTTGGCAGCAACGGTACATCTGTCAGGGAAAACAAAAGCCCCCATCCTCCCAAGCAGGGTGAGAAAAAAGAAAAAAGAAACAACCAACACGTTCAAGGGCTATTCAACTAGCAGCTGCTGGTCTACTGAGCTCTCCCCTATTCGCTCAACTGTCTGGGAAAACTCTCCCGCGTTGCCCTTCCCTGGTAGGAGGCAACTGCCAGAAAGCCAACTGCCAGCTCTCTTCCCCACTGCCCCGGAGGGATAGGAGACTCCCTCCAGCTGGGCCGGAGCAGGACCGAGCCCTCGGCTCACACGCACTCACGGAGAGCTCCCCAAGCACCCCGGGGCCGCGCAAGGAGCAGCGGCAGCCAGGGCGCATGGCAGGGCCAGCTGCAGCCGAGCGGGCCAGGCTGTGGTGAGCGCAGCCGCGGCGGGACTGTCCCGCAGCCCCGGCAGCCCGGCACAGCCGGCACAGCTCCCGGGCCCTGCCGGCACAGCTGCCTTGCCCAAGGACAGCCCCTGTGCCGGCCGGGGCAGCTGCGCTGAGCAGCCCCGGCACGGGCAGGGCCCGCTGCTGCCCCGCCGGGCAGTGCCCACGGCCACAGCCCACGCCACCCTCCGCGCCCGGAGCTCCCACCCCGACTCACCGGCTCTGGGCGGCTGCCCGGCGGGGAAGGAGGGCACCTCCCGCTCCGTGCGCAGCTGCTGGAAGCGGCTGGGCTGGTGGCTGCGCACCTCCCGCCCCGCCGCCAGCCGCTGCCTGTTGGCCCTGGTCAGGCGCTTGATGCGGAGCAGGAGGTCGGGGCGGTCGCGGCGAAAGTTGGGGTTCCTGAAGTGGAGCCAGCTGCCGGCATCGCCCGGCTCAGCTGAGCCAACCCCGCCCGGCACCTTGTGGAAGCCGTAGAGGTTGAGCTGCCGCACGAAGCTGCCGAACTGCGTGGCTTGGAAGGAGTCCGGGGCCGGCCCCGCCCCCTCACTGCCCGCCCCGTGGGCGTCGCCCGGGCTGAGCAGCTCCCGCTCGAAGAGGGAGCGGTGGATGAGCAGCCCCCGGGCCCGGCTGTCCCAGCGCACGGAGCGGACGCGGGGGCTGTTCGCCAGGCGCCACAGCTTGGCGGGGAAGGCGCTGGCTCTGAGCCCGGCGGGCAGCGGCAGCTCCGCCATGGCGCCGCTCGCCGGCTGTCGCCACAACGGCCCCGGCGCAACGGCCGCGGCTGCGCCGGCGGCGCGCGGCCTGAGGGGGGCGCTGCGCTCGGGCCCGCGCGCGCCCAGCCGCACTGGGCGGGGCCGAGCGCGGCAGAGCCGGGGCTGCGGGCACAGCGCGGGCGGGGCGGCTCCCGGGGCTGGCCGGGCTCCGCACGGCGGGGCCAGGTGCAAACCCTCTTTTTCCCTGGCTGCAGTCATCCTTCTGCCTTTGCTTTGCAGTACGGCCCCAAAGTGCCAAGGCAAGTGCAGGAGCTTTCAGAAAGGTCCAAACGGAGAAATCCCATCGGAAACTCTTGCTCTTTGTCCAGTGAAAACAAAACCACTCGCATTTCTGCACAGCTGAATTCAGGAAAAAGGTCTTAGTCTAAATAGCTTCCCTCTTTGGTACGGGTTGCAAACAGAGGTCCTCACTTCCAAGCAGACAGGTCAAATGGGAGAAGGGGAAATGATGAAGAGACTTGAAGACATTCTTTTGGACACACTCCAGCCCCTCAGTGTCCTTCCTGAATTGAGGGGCCCAGAACTGAACACAGCGCTCAAGGTGTGGTCTCTCCTGTGCCGAATGCAGGGGGGCAATCACTGCCCTGGCCCTGCTCCCACAGCCTGTCTGGCACAGGATGTTTTGCCCACATTCAGCATCTCCGACGCCCTTCCTGCCCCGTCCGGCCAAGACACGGCTCCAGCGGCGGACAGGGAGGCGGCTGCTCTGCCGGGGCCGCGTGTGGGTGAGGGCAGCTCTGCCCGCGCTGCCATCTTTGGTGGGAGTGCCGGTGCCGGCTTTGCCCCCGCTGACGGCTGAGGGTGGAAGGGCAGCCGGACGGGGTGGTGGTGGGTCTTGGGGCTGGGGTGGTGGGGCAGCCTGGGGCCGGGGAGAGCCGGGAGGTGGCCGTGTGGAGGACGGAGGGGTCGCTGGGGGCTGGAGGCAGCGCACACCTGCGGAGGGAGGGAGGGACGGGCCCGCGGCGTGTCCGGCTGGCGCTGTGGGAAGATGCCGGGGACAGGGGCAGGACCCCTGTGGGATGTGGGAGAGCGGAGGAGGTGTGGGAGCAGCCGGTGTGTGTGGGAAGCTGAATCACAAAATCGGTCGGGGTGAGATTGTAATAAATGGGCCAGGAGACCAGCTCCTTTTTAATGCCTTTATTCAGTGATCAGCTCTGGGTGGGGGCCTGAGGGGTCGCGCACACCGTCGCTGCTCCCTTTGGCGACGCAGAGGAGGAGGTGATCAGTTTTGCTTCACAGCAGAGCTGGGGCTTCCGTCCTCATGAGTGTGCCTAGGAAAATGCTTTCTGGCTCATTGGCTAGGGTCCTCATTCTAGTCCAGTCCTACTTAGGTGATGGTGACCTTTAAAACCTTGTTGGTGGAGTAGAGGGACTTCCCACCAGTAGGTCCAGTCACTTAGTTCTTCAAATTTTGAGTTGGCTCGTCGTTTCTAGGGTCTTTTGTTGGATTTTCTTGAGCTTTTCTTAATTTGCATATTCCCGGGAATGTTTCCGGCCGCCATTTTGGGGAGCAGAAGAGGCGATACCCAAAGGACTCAATGAGGGTACAGGTAAGGGGGGGTACAATCAGGGTGTATGTAAGGGAGTTAACAGTGGGGGTACAACAAGGGTTTAACAGTTATCAACATAATTAGCTTATTACAACTTGAAGTGCCCATTAATGTCTCTACCATTCAATTATTTGTAATCAATATCAACCATTCAATTATTTGTAAGGATGTTAGCACACATCTTTCCTCTCAATCCCTCCTCTTCTTACTTCTCAATTGGTCTTCACAAACCCTAGCTATTATTAACCCTTTTTCACAACATGGACCATTTGAAACACCCCCTGTCGACTTTTCCATGTCTGGTCCCTGCACCAGATATGGCAAGTAGATACAGAGAATAAAGTAGATAATTACAGTTCATACTAACCCATTAATCACTGGAAGTCCTTGTCGATTGCTACTGATAGCCAAGGTCTCCCATGCTTTTGTTCCAGCTGAGATGTCCAAGTCTTTGGGGCTTTCGAGACCTTGACTCGAGTGTGATGGGTCCATCCGTGTCCAGGTCTCCTGGCTGCTCTCTCTGAAATCCTGGTTGGATGTTATGAACATCCAAAGCATCCAAAGGCAGCGTCTGTGCTAACTGGGCTTCCTGTCAAAGAGATTTCACAAGACACGGCATACTGGCCACATACTGGTTTAAATATAGATCTTCTCCTCCCTGCCACCTTGAAAATGAACAAGGTAAGAATCTCAAACAATTCAAAGGGGAATAACTGGATATTCCCATGGCTTTGGCTCTCATTCTTGCCAAAGCTAATGGCAAAAGCTGTACCCATGGCATCTTAGTTTCTGTCACCAGCTTCAAAGGGTGTTTATTCCTCCAATCACCCTTTTTACTTGACCTGAATTCTCAGGGTGCCAGGGGGTATGGAGGTCCCACTGAAATCTCAAAGCAGCCATAATCCCTTGAAGAATCCCCCTGTAAAACAAGTTCCCCCATCCAAGTCCACTGCCTTCACAATCCCATATTCAGAAACCATTTGGTAACTGATTGTTATGAATTATTTATGTAATTATTGGCTTTCGCTATTATTGGCTTTAGTAAATTATTTTGATATAGTACAGTTTGTAATCTCTTTTTAACTGCTTTTGATACAGTATAATTTGTCAGCCTTTTATGGTTAATACCCTAATCCCTGTGTAGAGTGTATATCTTAGTGTGATATGTATATTATAGTTTAGGCTTTCACAAAATATTAAAATAGAGGCTATGGAATGTGTATTATAACATTAACTTTTGTAGAAGTAATTGTAGCTGTGAAATAAGAACTAAGGCCTTTATTGTTGTAACTACTTGACAAGTAGTGAAATAGCTAATGTGGATTGGAAGTACTTCTAAAAATGGCTAGAACATCTGTATGATAAGATAATTTTGAAAAGAACCAAGCAAGTAACACCAAAAGAGCAAGGAGGAATCTACCCCTGACCCTTCAGCTATCAGTAATTCTAACCACAGACCAGGGGGCCTCGTGAGGAAATAAAAGACAAGACTCTCAAAATCACATCTGCATTGTGGCATGTAGTATAAGAAGGTGAGGTCAGGGGTTGAACTAAGATAAAGAATTCCCTGGAACATGTATACTCAAAGGAATGTTTAAATATGCATAATTTTCATGAATATGTATTTGACTAATGCAATGAAAAAGTATATAAGAGTTGTTATCGTTACCCGTGTGCATGTGTGTGGATATTCTCAGTTCAGTCAGAGAGAAAAGAGAGAGAATTCTCCCAGGCCTAGCCTGGGAAAGTTAGGAGAAGGAATGGAAACAATTATTACCTCTCTTTCTGTTCATGTTGTTTATAGATATGTTCTACCACAGTGGGCTAGTCAGAGTGCACCAATGGTGTGAAAGGTTTTCACTTTGAGACCAATCATATTTCACCTTAGCGATGCTGGTTATCAAAGAGGAATGCTACTTGTTAATAAAGATTATTCTTTGCCTTCTGAAGATGGAGTCTCTTCATTTCCATCCCTGCCTCGGCAGCGACACATGTGGCTATGCACCCAGTGCTGTTACTTTTGCTTTATCCCTTGTTACACCTTTAAAAAATTTTAAAGGGTGAGCCTCGTTTCTCACACTGACCAAATAGTTGCTGAGGCTGCTAGAAACTCCTCTGGCCACCCTGCCAGCCAGCGTACCTCTACCAGAGGATATCTAAGCCCTCTTGCCCAGGGCATTTCAGTGAAATACACCCAACATCCCGGGCAAGGACAGAGAGCCCAAGGTAATTTCCCTGCTTTGCAATCTCATTTGTAGTCAGGCTATTAATTTCAGCCAGGCACCCCTCATTAGCTCGTTTTTCTAAAACAAAAAGACCCATGGCAGTACATCTTGAAGAATGTCTCTGCCAATCCTCAAAAGTCCCAATGACCCACCCCATGGAGCTGTCCCAACATCCTTTGCCAGGGTCAAAGCTCTTGGCATCCACTGTTTACTGCCCTTTGTTAATCAGTTCTCCTTCTCTCTTGTGCCTCACTACCTTTAATAATCTCCCGCCCCTCTGGTGGAAAAGACAGCACCAGCACCACCACCTCCCCCTCCCCACCCCCGGCGACAGCTGAGTCACCTGGAGCAAAGGGAGGATCCCAGAGACCTCTGGCAGAAGCCTGCCTTCTGAACATCTCCATTGAGCAGTTGATTACCTGTTGTCTCTTCTGAAAACCCTGCCTGATGTCCCTTAACTGCTCTTATTTCTACCTCCTCAGGCAAATTCACCACCTCCAACAAGTGAGTAATTGAGCTTTGAGGAGGGAAGGTTTTTTCCTGCAAGTTAACTTAAACCCCACTCCCTCTCAGCTTTCCTCCCAGCTTTCCAAAAGCCTGTAAAACCCACGCGCATACTTGGAATCTGTAAACATTCTACCACCAAGCTAACTTGAGTTTGGAATTCCAGCTAAAGTCAGTGCTGCTGCTAAGAGAAGGAAAATGGTTCCATGACAGTTGTCTTTTAAAATTTGAGCTGTCATTTAATGTTTCTCTTAAAAGATACCTCACAGGATCCCCGTATGTGCTGTTCCAATAACTCACTTAGAAATAATCTTTATACTGTTTTGCATAGGATGAAGGGTACTGCCAAGCTGAGATGCCTGTGAAATGCCGAGATTTGGCAAAGCAGTGTACCAGCTTCATCTACAAAAGGCAATGGCCTTGTTGCTTTCAGTAGAACTGCTCCATTCAAGCAGGTAGGAACTGGAAGGTTCAGTGCATAACCCCTTAGTTTGACTGTCAATGCCATTATAGGCTGAAATGGAACGAGTCAGGTTTTACTGAGAGGGTCTGCACTTCATTCACTTCTGGTTTCATTCAGTCTAGAGGCTGGCACAGCACCAGTGGCTGTGGGAGGAGAATGCAGCTCACGTCTAGTGAAGATCTGATTGGTTCCATGTTTCATCTCCAGCCGCTCCATTTGCGTTGGAAACCTTTTGAGGATACGCTTGTAATTTTGCTCAAAATTACAACCGGAGATGCGCCGGTGCCAGGAAGAGGCACGCAGGGCCGGGCTGCTGCCTCCTGCAGCTACAAGGGCCTCCTGGCCGCCTGCCCGTGCCGAGGCTCAGGCTGCTCCGGGCTCTGCCGGGGCTCTGCTGCGGCTCCACCCCGGGCAAGGCCGGGCCTGCTCTCACCTCACAGTCTGCACCTGACAGCTCTGCACCGGAGGAGACCTTTCAGAGCACCCTCTCTGATCTTTCTGCTTTCTCAGCTGAGCACGGCTCTCCTCCAGCCCAAGACATTGCACTTAGGGATACAAGTCCAAGTGGCAGGCGCCCCAATGCTCTCGAGTCACAGCTGAAGGGCTGCATCAGCACAGGGTGTTTGGACTGCCCCACTCCCCCTCTGGTTTTTCCTGCAAATGTCATTGCCCTTTCTGCCTCAAACAGAAGTACCACAGCAGGGCAAAAACAGACCAGTGGGCCGTATTCCAAAGGCAGTGTGGTCTGAAGAGGATGAATGAAGAAGAGCCTTCCCCACTTTCACACCGTGCCAAAGACTCCCTAAGTGTCACTTTGCACCCTTAAGGAACAACAGGCAATTCAGAAGGAAATCTTGAGGTTATTCACGGAGTGAGAAAGAAGGGAATCTTCAAGGTGAGTTGTGGTTTCAAACTTTATTCATTTCCAGTCCTACTGTTCCCTGTCCTATTAGACAATCCTACCTTAACACTAACCCTAACCCTAACCTACAATCCTAGTCGAAGTACATGGTAATGGTCCTGATGTGATTATCACATTCTTGTCTCCTTCCTCTTCTTCACTGAACAATCAGTGGCACCAGGCTGGACGCAGGCTCAGCAAATGTTACAAATGGATGCTGCCCAAAGGAAAAAAAAAAAAATCAACAAAAACAAATGAACCATGAGTTTCCAAGCTCAGTATTTCACAGGATTCCTCTGGCTCCTAGAAAGATGCGGAAAGAGGAGCAATGGGACCATCTGTACCCCATCTTTATGTGCAGGACCTTGCCATCACAGGCAAACCTGGCCCAGAATCCCACTCATCCCTTTATTCTGGTTTCTCCATCTTGCTGGGATTTTTGCCCCGCCAGTGCTCTAGAAGTGGTGCTTTCTGTCCCTGGGGTTTCTTCCTTTCAGGAAACTCCAGTGACTCCCATAGGTCCCTGCCTTTGAAAGACAGGCACCGTGCTAATTTCCACAGGGAGACAGAGCAGTGTCTACCTTTCCATGCCCTGCCCCTCCTGTGCTGGATGGCACCTTCCTTCCCAGCAGGGCCAGCCCAGTGGCGCTGGCTCCTGCAGTTCCCTCTCTGCCACACACCCTGGCAGTAAGCCTGGGCCAGTTCCCCTCTGCCCGAGCGTGCCAGGCAGCAGATGGGGCTGGGACAAGTCCCTCTCAGCTGTCCCTGTTTGCGTGCCAGAAACCTCTAAGGGTGGGGTGGGGGGCACAAACCAGAGGCTCACAGTGAGCCCCTCACAGCCCCTCCTGCCCACAGCCAAATCTCTCCAGACTGCTCTGCCAGGACTGGCATCCTTGGGTTCCTCCACCACCATTTCATGGCTCTGTACCCTGCATTGCTCTACTTCAATTCTTTTGCCATTAGATAAAACTGAACACCCCACCAAATTACAAAACAGGGCGACAGAAACAGAGGACAGAGCGCCTCTCCTCTGAGGACAGGCTGAGAGACCTGGAGTTATTCAGCCTGGAGGAGAAGAGGCCCCAGGGAGACTTCATTGCTGAGTTCCAGTACTTCAAAGGGGATTCTCAGGAAGTAGGAAAGACCTTTTTTCACAGGCTCAGTTGCAATAGGACATGGGATAATATTTAGAATATATAATGGGGATTGAGTCAGATTAGGTCTAAGGAAGAACTTGTTCACTTGGAGCATGGTGCCACACTGGCAACTGGCACAGGTTGTCCCAAGAGCTGAGTTGCATTTAAAAAAGTGATTTTAATTGTTGCTGATCTCTTGCTCTTTGAGTCATGTTGCTTGCTCTGAGTATGGCTCTGGTAGTAAGTACTGAAAACCAATAATGAGCTTGTGGTTTTCTTGCAGTGCATGCAGGTTTTAATGATTATTATCTCCTACATTTATTAAATACATAAAATATGTTAAGAAGACAGCACCTTGTGGAACAATTTCTGATCACGTATAGATGTTCTGATCTGACAGATGAAGTCTGTCTTCTTTTTAAATGGGAATACACTTAGTATTTATTCAATTATAAAATATTTATGGTCTGCAGCTAAAACCCTGAAACTTCATTCTTTAATAGTAGTAATGTCTTTAAAGACAAGATTTAATCTAAGTTACCGATCCCCTTGTTGATGGCATTTGTGTCTCTTTGGCCAGTCAAAAAAAAAAAAAAAAAAGCGTGAAAACATATGTCATCGGGCAATTTTTGGTCATGAAAAACGTGAACTGTGCCTAGACACAAATCCATAGGTAAAGTGGTCACTTTTTATTTAGAAAGAGCTATTAATTAAATGCCAGTACAGTGTTATTTCTGTACAAAATACTTCATGTAGACAAAGGTAAAGTATTTTAGTATTTCTATTTCTGTATTATAGGATACCAGTTTAGTGCTTCATTTAAACGTTTCTTTTATCAGTGTATTTCACATTTATTGCCCATAAACTCTTGCACTTTTGTCTGGTGAAAATAATTATTGCAGTCTTGCATGCTTAAAATAATGTGAAAACGACCATATCAAATAATGTAAACACTGATTTTCAAGAACTGAAATAAAAGTTTTCCAGTTTGATGTTATAATTTCACTTAAAATTACTCAACTGGTTAATAAATACGTTTTCTTATATACCTATTTATATGTATACGTATACATACATATTTATGTGTGAGTGTATATATATAAATTTATATTTTTTTTGTATACATTTTTCACTTTACGTATAGAAACTTGGTTTTGACTCTTATTGTTATTGTTTGCGGTGCTTGAGGGCTGATTCTGCTAATTGCCAAGTAGATTTTAACTGCAATGGTAGTGGAAAGTATGATAGAAGAGGGCAGTTTGGAGGACTAAACCTTCAATTTGTCTTGTGATCAGTTGCATGTCTGTAGTTTGAATGTATGTATCTCTGAAGACAAAGCATGTAAAAGAGAGGTTTTTTCCCACATCTGTGCATTTGATTCATGACAGAGATTGTGAAAAAATGCAGATTATATGGCTCTATGCAGATATTTACTATATGTATTATGCTAGGTTGGAAAGTTATGCTGTAGTAACATTTTAATAATATAGTAAATGTAGTTTTGTAATTGAAATTAAGCTTTAGTAGTTAAAATAGAAAATATGTGTGTGTGGTATTCTTTTTGCTCAAGAGAAGGAGAAGATAATCAAGAAATTCTTCACACAGAGATAACAATTACAAAAACCACTAAATCTTCCAGAGGAGAGGAATTTATGGCTTTCTTTATCAACAAAAAACCGAACTTCTCCAAACTCGACTTAGACTTCAAGGCGCCTGGGATTAACAGGAATTCCTCAACAAGTACCAGACGAATTTCTTGTTTTAAATAAAAATATGCATATTCATGAAGCGATTTCTGTATGCAACAGGTTACCCCTCTTAAGGAGGGAATTCTCTTTTATCGGGGTCCTTCTCCTGGCTCACTTTTGTCCAGAGAGAGGTACCCAGCCCGGGCTGTAACTTTTTGCTGTTATTGTCTCTTTAATTGTCCTAACTCTAATTGTTTAATCTTTATTACTATACTTGTATTATTTTTTTTTTCCATTTTATTTTTAGTAAACTTTTATAAATTTTTAAAACAAGTGATTGGCGTTTATAACAAATGGTAGCAGAGGATGGTTCTTAATACCTCGCTGTGGGTGCTGTAGGAGAATTAGAGTGAGAAGACGCGTCCTGCCCTGATTAGGCAGCCTCGCTCTGTTCCCCTGGTGTGACCACAGACCGCAGGTTACGATCCGATGGACAAAAAGAGACAATAAAGCAAAGAAAAGGGAAAGAATTCCTAAACCACGGTAATTAGCCCCTAAGACCAAAGTGTACACGAAGAACAAAGACCCAAGGACAAGGGAAAGATAAGTATTTGTTGGGATGGGTTGGATAAGGGGGGATGAATGTGTGTGAATGGGGTGGATAAGGGGGGGATGAATGTGTGTGAATGAGAGGCGGGCTGGTTACCCCAGACCTGCTAAGTGAGTGCTGTAGTCTCCCATGCTGCATTTCCGTCTTTTTCACGAGAAAAGCGGCCAGTACAGAGACGAAGCAAATGATAAGAGTGAGAGAATCCCCCCGGGGAGATTGAATTGAATGGGCTGGGTTGAGGGATTAATATTCAAGAGCACCCAGGGTTGCTGCTGGGTTGAGATATTAATCCTCAAGAGCACCCAGGGTTGAATAAGTGAAACAAAAGGTACCTTTACTTGTTGTGTACGTGACGGTGTGTCCCGCACCAACAAGTCCCCTGAGGGTGGGGGCTTAGGCAAAACCCTGCAAAAACTTGAGTGAAAAAGTCTGCTGGGTTGAGATATTAACCTTCGAGAGCACCCAGGATTGAGTAACTCAGGGCCCTTCCCAGAGGCCCAGCGGTACTGAAACCCAGAGAGGCTGCCCCCAAAGCAAGGATGGCTCAGTATCGTAGGACCTTTTAGCACCACGGCTGCGTAAAGTAGTCGTCTAACCCATTCCCCCTGGGGGAGGGGGTGTGGGGAGTCCAGATCGGGCAAGGTACGGAGGTCCGAACCCCTGACTCTGAGGCTATCTCTAGGGAAGAGGGATAGCAGAGGGATAGCCAAACCTCGGGGAGGTGGAAGGGGTCAGGGTGGGGGCTTACACGATTCACGATTCTCTGGCAACAGAAATCCCTTTGTGTAAGTCTAAGAGGTTTGCTAACGTTTCCTTCCTCTGTGCAATAAAATAAAGGGAAATGTAGAAGTATGAATCGACAGGCCTGAGGGTGTAGATGTGTGTGCGAAAGTAAGTGGAAAATAAAGGTGAGTAAATAGAAATTAGTGAAAGATATGCAATGCAGATTGTTTGTTTTGAGCTAAATAAAAGTAAGTAAGTGTGCACGAATGAAAGTATATGTAACAGTATTGTGAAGTCCAGAAGTATGAATGAACAGGCTTGAGGGTGTGAATGTGAGTGAGAGTGAGCGAGAGATAAAGGTGAGTAAATGGAAATGAGTGGAAGATATGTAATGTAGATTGTTTATTTTGAGCTTTTTTTTAGAGGGAGGTATATTATGTCGAATGGTTTGTGAGAGAAAGGATTTTTTGCATGGGTAGTTGAAAGAAGGTAGTGTTTAGGTTGTTAGAAAATGTGAGGAAAAAAAAAGAGCATGGAATGAATAGATAAGATTTTGGGAAAAAAAAAAAAAAAAAAAAAGGGACAGAAAACCAGTAAAAAGGAAGAAAAAGGGGAAAAGGGAGTGGAACAAGAGAGAACCACACCACTCGCAGCCGAGCCGCTTGTCCCGGGCCCTGGCTCGCCGCTTGTTTCAGCTCCGTCTGTCCCAGTCCCGGCATTTGTCCCAGGTCCCAGCGAGCCGCTCGCTTCGGCTCCGCCTGCCCCGGTGCCGGTGCCTGTCCCGGTGCCTGCGCCCACCCCGGGTTCCGGCTCGCCGCGTGTTCCTGCCCCGGTTCCCGTGCCCGCGGCGGCGGCTCTGCGGGTTCCCGTCCCGCTGCCTGCGGCGGCCCTCCCGGTCCCTGTTTCGCCGCCTGCCGCTTCGGTACCGGCCCCCGCCTCGCTGCTCGCGGCTGCCCGACCGACCCCCTCCCCATCCTGCCCGGTTTGCCCGCGGCTGGTCCGCTGGCCGCGCCCGGCGGGCTCCCGTTAGTCCCGGCTGTCCCGTCTCTGGCCGCTTCTCCCGCAGCGGTTTTCTCGGCCCCATCCCCCGCGGTTTTGCCCATTCCGGCTACACTGGGCGCTGCCGCCGCTGCCCTGCCTCTGCCGGGAGCGGCCGGCTCAGCCGCCGTGAGCCACGTGGAGGCTGACCGCACTCCCATCCGCTATCCCCCGGACATGCTGCCCCCTTCAGCAGCTCCGGCAGCAAACTCCGCCCGTGCTCCGCCTCTGGAGGACCTGGCCTCTATGGTATGTCCTCCTCACACCGCCCTTCCTGCCCGGAGCTCCGTTCCCTTGGAAACCGCAGCTCCGGCTCCAAGGAAATCCCTGTCCCTGGAAGATGCTCCTTATAAAAATACTAGAGGTGCAGTTAAGAGGCAGCTTTCTCCTGATTTTTCCTCACCACACGAAAATAAGGCTACATAAAACTACGGGGAGAAAGAAATTGGTCTATTTCCACTGAGAGAGGTCCCGATGGGAGAGGGTTGGACTGGATTTGTGAATGCTCCCCTGACTTCTTCCGAAGTCAGAAATTTTAAAAAGGAAATCAAAGGGATTTTAGAAGATCCCATTGGCACAGCTGAACAACTGGACCAATTTTTAGGTCCAAACATTTACACTTGGGAAGAGATGCAGTCTATAATAAAGATACTATTTTCTCAGGAAGAAAGGGAGATGATCAGAGTTGCAGGCATAAAAGCCTGGAATAAGGAACATCCACAGGGGCCCTCTGGAGAAGAAATAATGCCAACTGAACCTCCGGAGTGGGGGTCAGAATAGTGAGCAGGGGAGAAAACTTATGAATGACTATCGCAATACAATAATCAAGGAATAAAACGGGCCGGCACCTCGAGAGCAAAATGCTAAAAAGGCTTTTGAGGCACAGCAGGGGAAAGAAGAGACTCCAACTGAATGGTTGGACAGACTTGGGAGAAATATAAGGCAACATTCCAGAATGGATCCTGAGATTGATGTGAGAAAAGCTTTGTTAAAGATTAACTTTGTGCTTGGCCAGATAATGGAAAAAATTGAAGATCAGAATGACAAATCATTAGATGATTTATTAAAGGAGGCTCAGAAAGTCTATGGCCAAAGCCAAACTAAAAGCAAGGATTGTGGCAGTCACCATGTGAGAAAACAATTACAAGAAAAAAATCAAAAACACACAAACACTACTCCTAGATATGACAGTAGTAGAGACAGGGGAACAGAAAAAAACAAAACCCCAATACAAACCAAATCTCAGGAGCATTCCAGGAATGTCTGCTTTTACTGTAAGAACAAAGGACATTATAAGAGAGATTGTCCTAAGAGAGCAACAGATCTGAAAATCTTCTGAGAGATGAGCAAAGAGGAAGAATAGGGGTGTCAAAGGCTCTATTTTCTAGGGGACAGATACCATCTAGAGCCTGTGATAACTTTAAAAGTAGGTCCCCAAGAAGAAGAATTGGAATTGGTGGTAGATACCGGAGCAGAAAGAACCTGTTTGTTAAATATTCCAAAAGGTTATAGTGTACCAACAGATAATCTAATACATGATTGTCTAGAAATTATCCAGTACCAAACAAAAGTTCGAGAAGACCTTGAAGAACAAGTCCTTTCAGAAGGGGAGATAATTTTTGTGGATGGTTCCTCCAGGTGTCTACAAGGAAAAAGAATGTCAGGGTATGCAGTAGTTGATGGGAAAAACATGCAAACTATTGAAAAAGGGAAATTACCTTCAAACTGGTCAGCTCAAACCTGTGAATTATATGCTCTAAAAAGG
The DNA here is from genome assembly GCF_031753505.1 of Anomalospiza imberbis. Lineage (NCBI taxonomy): Eukaryota > Metazoa > Chordata > Aves > Passeriformes > Viduidae > Anomalospiza > Anomalospiza imberbis. The sequence continues at coordinate 56,766 of NW_027099883.1, forward strand.
GCACTGGAATATTTAGTACACAAAAAGGGAACTATATACTGATTCAAGGTATGCCTTTGGAGTAGTACATACCTTTGGAAAAATTTGGGAAGAAAGAGGATTGCTTAATTCAAGAGGAAAAGGATTAGTACATGAGGGGCTCATTTTAGAGGTTTTAGAAGCATTAAGATTACCAGAAGAGATAGCTGTAGTACACATTAAGGGTCACCAAAAGGGAGTGACTCCAGAAGTAAGAGGAAATAACTTGGCGGACCAGGAAGCTAAGGATGCAGCAGAAAACAGAGCTGAAAGAGTTATGCTAATATTAACTCCAAATGAGGAGAAACTGGAAATTCCAAAATTTAGTGAAGCAGAAGAAAAAGAATTAAAGGAGATAGGAGCTGAACAAGATGAATCAGGGAAATGGAAACTTCCCGATGGAAGACAATTACTTAATAAAAGCTTACTAGAAGAATATTAGAAGACATGCATCAGAAAACTCACTGGGGTACTCAGGCTTTGTGTGATCATTTTCTAAGGAACTATGGGTATATTGGGATTTTTGGAATAGCAAAGAAAGTAACTGAAAAATGTATAACTTGCCAAAGGATAAATAAAAAGGTAATGAGGAAAACCACATTGGAAGGTCGGAAATTAGCTCTTAGACCATTTCAAAGCATCCAAGTAGATTTTACTGAACTTCCTCAAGTTCAAAGATGGAAGTATTTATTAGTAATAACAGACCATCTAACTCATTGGATGGAAGCGGTTCCCACTGCCAAGGCCACAGCCAACGTGGTAAGTAAAACCCTTTTGGAACAGATTATTCCAAGATATGGAATGGTTAATAGGATAGACTTGGACAGAGGAACACATTTTACGTCAAAAGTGTTACAACAATTAATTCAGACCTTGGGGATAAAATGGGAATTACACACCCCATGGCATCCACAAAGTTCCAGCCGAGTAGAGAGGATGAACCAAACTTTAAAAAGAACTTTAACTAAATTAATAGTTGAAACCCGAATGTCATGGGTACAATGCCTACCTTTAGCCTTACTGAGGATCCGAACACAACCCAGGCCAGACCTGGGAGTGTCACCTTATGAAATGAGGTTTGGATTACCTTTTTTGACTACTCTACATGAAAATGCTACCCATGAGGTAGGGGAAAAGAGTGTTAAAGGATATATTAACACCATTGCAAAAACTCTTGAAAATTGGAGGTTAAAAGGAATAATCCCCCAAACCACACCTTTAGACTTTAAAATCCATAATATTCACCCAGGAGAATGGGTGTTGGTAAAAACATGGAAAGAACAATCTTTAACTCCACAATGGGAAGGTCCTTTTCAGGTATTGCTGACGACCGAGGCTGCGATGCGGACCAGGGAACGAGGGTGGATCCACGCCAGCAGAATCAAAGGACCTGTGGAAGAACCTAAGGAGTGGACGATAACCTCTGAACCGGGTGATATAAAATTGACTCTTAAACGGGGAATGGGTGGTAATGAACTGGGAAGACCCGAATGATCCAAGAAATATACACAGGAGCACACCTGACTGGGAAGTAAGACCGAGCTTACATCAGTGGTTTCAAATACTGCCTGGACAAACTTTGAGGTGTCTCTGGTGCCCTCCTTGGGAAGGAATACTGCCACCACAGACAGGAGGATCGGGACTGTTTCGGACAGAAAACTCCTGTATTTTGGCCTTAGCCTGTGATTTATACAAAGAGGAGGGCGAATTACAACCTCAGTGCCACGTAATATACCCTGTTTGATTCACCCAAATACTGGGCATGTTAGTTGGGTTAAATGTAAATGTTTGAATTGTGGGAAAAATTGGTATTGTAGTTCACACAAGCGATGCCCCCATTGCAAGAAGTGTCGAGTGTCAACTAGATCCCCTATCCAAGCAGAGCTCGAAACAACTGAAATAATAACTGTGTTTTGTGGATGGGAATTATTAGTGCCTGTTGAATGGGAAATAGCTGAGGAACAGTGGGAGACCACCGTTAAGGAGTGTCAAAAACGATTTGCCTGGAAATTAGCTAAGAGAAAGTGACAAGAGAAGAGAGGGCAAGACCAGATTGGCCTCTGTAATCGCCACCAAGAAGATCACATACACCTGCTGTGGGTTGCAACCCCATAGGCATGGGAGGTGGGAGTATAAGCCATACTGGACCTCTCCTTTTTCTGTCACTCATTTTCTGTCTTTTCCCTTTTGGGATATTAACAAAGCCATGCTACAGGTGTTACCAGAAGCTGTATATGGAAAGACACTGAGGCTCCTTTTTTATCTCGCACACTCATGTCAACAGTCACTGTTATAACCCATCCAGATTAGGAAACTGCATGCACAATGGACAAAAGTACTGGATTACTGAGAATCTAGGAATAAGTGGTAACAGGGCGGGAAGTGAATGCCCAAAAGGGGAAAAATGGATTTGTTTCACATACGCTATTGGGAATAAAGCACAGGATTTGGTAAAAGAGCAATTGATAAACAAAAAGGCTAAGCCGGCACCACCACCTAAACCTGTACCAATCTCACTTGACAATTTGTATACCAATGCTGAATACTAGCTGGTGGGATAACGTGTTGGAAATAGACTGGTGGAAAAAGCTAGGCTTTTTCCTGTTATGCGCTACAGCTGGTCTAATATTCCTTCCTTGTTTGATCCCCTGTTTCATTCGACTCATCACCAGTGTAGTTCAAGGCATGCAATTAGTGACCATGGATCAAAAATTGGATACAACAAAAATGGTGCAAAAGATTATGGTATTAAAGAAACAAAATAATATAGAAGACCCCTTTCAAGAGGCTAGATTGATTTATGAAGAAAATGAACGAAAAGTGAAGACTAGAAAGCAGTAAATATTGCTCGAGCCAAAATAATTATAAAAAGAAAGAGGAAGGATTGTGAAAAATGCAGAATGTATGGCTCTACGCAGATATTTACGATATGTATTATGCTAAGTTGGAAAGTTATGCTGTAGTAACATTTTAATAATATAGTAAATGTAGTTTTGTAATTGAAATTAAGCTTTAGTAGTTAAAATAGAAAATATGTGTGTGTGGTATTCTTTTTGCTCAAGAGAAGGAGAAGATAATCAAGAAATTCTTCACACAGAGATAACAATTACAAAAACCCCTAAATCTTCCAGAGGAGAGGAATTTATGGCTTTCCTTATCAACAAAAAACCGAACTTAGACTTCAAGGCGCCTGGGATTAACAGGAATTCCTCTACAATTACTGGACGAACTTCTTGTTTTAAATAAATATATGCATATTCATGAAGTGATTTGTGTATGCAACAGGTTACCCCTCTTAAGGAGGGAATTCTCTTTTATCGGGGTCCTTCTCCTGGCTCACTTTTGTCCAGAGAGAGGTACCCAGCCCGGGCTGTAACTTGTTGCTGTTATTGTCTCTTTAATTGTCCTAACTCTAATTGTTTATACTTGTATTATTTTTTTTTCCATTTTATTTTTAGTAAACTTTTATAAATTTTTAAAACGAGTGATTGGCGTTTATAACACACCCGAAAAGGCTTGAGATCCCCGCAAGGGATCTGAAGCCCACCCTGAACCTGCCCGGTTCGGCCCAAAATCCCCCAAAGGGGCCGAGCCCGAGGCCGAGCCCGGGATCGGCTCCCGGGTCGCTCCGGGACCTCCGTGTTCGCCCCGGGCAGTTTTGGCCGCGGCCCCGGACGGGCCTGGGTGGGACCGGGAGGGACCAGGGAGGGTTCGGGAGGGCTCGGGGCATTTGGGGCTTTTTTGGGCTTTGGGGGATCGTGCTGGGAGTTATAGGGGAATTGGTGGGGCTTTTGGGGAGAGATATTGGGTTTGGGGGAGCTGGGGAATTTTGGGGAGTTTGGATTTTGGGGGGGTTTATTGGTGCTTTGAGGGGGGGATGCATTTCTTGGGGTGTTTGGGGGTTATTTGAATTTTTTTGTGTTTTCTTTTGAATTTTGGAAGGTTTTACTGGGATTTTGTGGGATTCTCTGGAATTTTGGGGCATTTTATTGGAATTTTGGGACCATTTTGTGCGATTCTTTGGGGATTTCCATTTTAATGGATTTTTTGTTTGTTTGGGTTTGTTTTTGGGTTTTTCTGGGGTGTTTTTTGGTGGCATTTGGTGAGTGTTTTGGAGTTTTTTAGGTGTTGCCAGGATTTCTTTGGGTCTTGGGATGATTTGGTAAGGTTTTTGTGCTTTTAGGGACACTTTTGGGGGGGATTTGTGGGGTTTAATTGGAACTCTGTGGGCTTTTATTAGGATTTTAGGGTGTTCAAGTGGGATTTTCTGAGATTTAATTGGGATATCGTGTATTTTATTGGGACTTTCTGGGGTTTTAATGAGATTTTGGCACCTCTCGGCCGTTCCCCACACCCAGGGACAACCCCAAAGCCCCCCCAAAATTCCACTAAAACCCCCCAAAATTCCCTAAAAATCCTGATAAAACCCTCCAAAACCTCAAAGAATCCCACAAAATCCCACTGAAATCCACCAAAATTAAAAAACAATCCCAAACATTTAAATAAAGCCCCCAGAAATAAGTCCCTCAAAATCCAAAACCCCCCACATCCAGAAAACCCCCCAAAACCCAATAATTCTCTCCAAAAACCCAATAATTCCCCCTAAACTCCAAACAAAATGCCCCAAAGCCCAAAAAAGCACCCAAAGCCCCCCAGAACCCCCCAGACTCACTGGGGGCCGTCCTGGGTATGTCCCGATGGTGTCAGGGTACACTGCGCTCCAGTGCCAGCTAAGGTTTCATATTTCTGTGGCTCTGATGTGCCAGGCCATCGGATCCACACTGACCAAAGATCCGGTTTTCCCGAGCCACTCCCTGGCTCGAGGCAGGGCCCCTCTAGCCCTGGTTATCCTTTCTTCCCTGGGCATTCATACTAGAGGCTCCTTCAAGGGGATCTGACAGATCATACCCGGCAGCTCGGTCACGGGAGGCTGAGGCTACCTTCACCTTACTGTAATCCTCTCGGTCAGTGTTTCCCTCCTTGCGGAGACACAACCATGCTGCCAGGACAGAAGTGAGTTGATGAACTTTGGACCTGATTGGCATAACAGATTTGATATTCAGAATGCCTTGGCTAGATGAAACAGAGCTTTGAAGACTGCAAGAAGACTGAATCAAGAAAGAAGATTGAATCGACTTCTATGAGCAAGACATGTAGCAAAATGGATAAGTTTGTTTATGTGATGATTAACCCAATTATTGTACAAAAAATTTCTAGTCTTCCTAGAATTTTGTATAAGCATGTGTAGCCCATGTGAAAAACACGTTCACTCTCCTGTGAAAATGTAAAAAGTTTAATAAAGGACAATGGGAGACAAGGACCATGGAGCAAAGGTTATTTATGGCCGGGTGCATCTTGGCACTCAGCCTAGACCACCCTGTTACCTTCGGGGATCCCCCTTAAATACCTTTTCCCTTACACCAGCCTGTTGCATATTCATAGCCCCTTATGCATATCCATAAACGAGTTCACATTTTCCAGGATCTATTTCACATGGCCCCTCCTTGGGTCTGCCTTTTCAGAGCATGCGTGTTCCTTGGCTGGGCTTTGGCTCCTTCTCTTTATCACTTCCAGTTCGGGCCTTGGTCCGCACTGCCTTCAGACGGTGAGTGCTGATGGTTGGCAGATCTGTACAGGTGTGCTCATCCTGTGTTCATTGGATGTTATCCCATCCAAGCAGGCATTTTAACACAGGCATACTTGTATCAGCTATTTAGCTACTGTATCTAAGTTCAATTAACAACAGAAATAAAAATGATATCTTTGGAACAAAGGTATTTGAACATCACACATATAAAATCCATTTTAATATTTGCAAAAAGCAATACTATAATATGTGTCTATACCAGGGTGAAGGAGCCCTGTCCCAGGCTCTGGCCCTGGGGGACACGGTGAGGCTGCTGGGGGGTCCCTGTCCCCCTGTCCCACCCCCCACGGCCCCGACCCTGTCCCCATGTCAGGCTCTGGGGTCGATCTCGTGGAACATCCTCTGGGGGAGGCTGCGGCACTGGGGGCCAGGGGACCCGGGGGGACAAGGGCACCCGCTGTGCACGAGCAGCGTTGGACTTCTCTGGGGCAACTGGGAGGGGGGCAGGGGCGGGGTGACCTCCCCAGTGACCTCACACAGCCCCTGTGATGTCACACAGCCCCTGGGATGTCACACAGCCCCTGTGATGTCACAGCCGCTGTGACACAGCCCCCTCTGGGACACCCCACAGCCCCTGCCGGTGCTGAGCCCCTGTGAGCTCGGTCTGTGCCCTGCTCGTGTCCCTGGGGTGCCCTGGCAGTGCCCCAGCCCTGCTGGGCTGTGCACAGGAGCTGCTCCTGGCCAGAGCTGTCCCTCTGCAGCGCTGCCCTTGCCAGGAGCTGCCTCTGGGCCAGGAGCCCAGCCCAGCTCAGCAGCACAGACACAGCATCAGGACTTTAATGACCTCTGGGGCCGTGGTGCTGTTTGCATCAGACTCAGTCCCTCAGAGTGTGCTCAAAACACTTCTCAGGAACTCAAAGTGAGATTAAAATACTGAAGTTTCTTGTACTGGAAATAGATCCCTGTGAGGGACACAACTGAGAAAGTGTCCCCAGGTTCCAGCTAGAGCAGAACACCAGAGGCACTGATGACAGCTGGGGACAAGCAAGGGAAAGGTGTCTCAGGTGCTGAGCAAACCTGGATGTGTTTCAGGAATGCAAAGGGCCAAGGCCTGAGCCCCAGCCCCTGGCAAGGCAGATCCTGTCCCTCCCTCGTTGCTCAGGGCTCTTCCCGGGATGGGCACTGCCATGTGGGGATGTGCAATGCCAAGGGCAGGACCATGGGGCGGCCCCTGCCCAGCTGCTGAGCAGGGACAAGGAGGCCATGAGGCCCCAGGGCTGCAAGGGTCACTTGTCCCCTCGTGGCCTCAGGCCCAGGGCCAGCAGCCACGGCCAAAGTGCTGCACAGGTTGGCTCTGTCAGGGCCTTGCAGCTGCTGCACATCCCTGTGCCCTGTGCAGCCCAGGCTGTCCTGTGGTGTCCCTGCCCTGGCTTCTGTCCCTGCAGGCTTTCGTCATCCCCCGGCTGCCCCACCTCACTGGCCCCTTCCTTGGCTGACAGCTTTGCCTCCTGCCTGCCCCTGCCTGGCCACACAAAGCCTTGGGCTGCTCCAGGCTCCTTCTGGGGACCTGTTGCACCACAGCCCTGCCCTGGGAGGGAAATTCCTTTCTCCTGGTGCCCAGTCTGGGCCTCCCCAGCTACACTTGGCATTAATTCTTTCTTTCTCAGCCTGTTTTCCACTATGTCAAAAGGATCCACCATCTCTGAAACCACTCTTTAAACACTCTCATGGCTCTCCTCCACTGTCCTCAGTCTCCACCCCACTGAGCACAGAGCTCCTTTGTCCCTATACAGTGGTCCTGTGCCCGAGGCCTCCAAACACCACCTTGGGAGATCTCTGGGCCCTCTCCGAGGTGTTTGCAATTGAAAACATTCAGCCCATAGTCTCAGAAAATCACCAGAGGACAGGGCCAGCCTGACCTGTCTGCCCTGGCTACTTTTGTTTGGAGTAATCCTTGGGCATACAGAATTTGGGAGGCCCAATTCTAATTTTGGCCATGGTCCCTGGACAAGGAGGCCGGTTCTTTTCCATAGGAAGGAAGGAACAGAGCCCCAGTGTTTCAGGGGCAGATGAGAGGTGACCACCGGAGGTCAAGGCCAGCCACAGCTGGTCGGTTTCTTTCTGTGAGATACCCTTGCAAGGAGGAAACTTTTTAGGGAGAGTACCAATTTTGGCAATGGGCATCTGAAATGAGGGATGGTTCTTTTCATAGCAAGGAAAGCACAGAGCCCCAGTGCTCCAGGAGCTGATGAGAGGCAGCCCTTGACATCCCAAGATCAGCCAGACCTGTCAGGGGGCCCCTGGGAGGCCAAGCCAGCCAGACCTGTTCCATCTTCCCTCGGTTCCATGGGGCCCCACAGTGTCCCAATGGTCCCTTGCTTCCAGGAGGCCCTGGGGTGTCACAATGCCCCCTTGGTGACACGAGGCCCTGAAGTGTCCTAATGGTCTCCATGGTTCCATCAGGCCCCACAGAGTCATAATGGTCTCTGGGTCCATGAAGCCCCGCTGTGTCACCACGGCCCCTTGGTTCCATGGGCTCCAGTGGTGCCACAATGATCCCCTTGGTTCCATGAGGTCCCCACAGTGTCACAGTGATCTCCATGGGAAGGAAAGAACCGAGCCCCAGTGTGGCAGGGGCAGCCACCAGAGGCCAAGGCCAGCCAGACTTGATGGTACTGGCAGATTTTGGCTGGGAGCAACCCTTGGATATACAGAATTTTAGAGCTGGAATCCCAATTTCCTCCTCCATGGACACCCGGAGGAGGATGGTTCTTTTCCATAGGAAGGAAAGCACGGAACACCGGTGTTTCAGGGGTAGATGAAAGGTGGTCATCAGAGGCCTGGGCCAGCCAGACCTCTCTGTCCTGGTAGCTTTTATCTGAAAGCAACCCTTGGATATAGGGAATTTGGGAAGTGGAACCCCAGTTTTGCCGTTTCTGCATAGATAAGAAGGATGGTTCTTTTTCATAGGAAGGAAAGCACAGAGCCCCGGTGTTTCAACAGCACAGGAGAGGCAGCCCCCAAGAGGCCAAGGGCAGCCAGACCTGTCTGTCCTGGCAGCTTTCACTTGGGAGCAATCCTTGGATGTAGAGTTGTGGAGGTGAAATCCCAATTTTGGCCATGGTCAAGATGGATGATTTTCTCCCATAGGAAAGTAAAGCATGAAGTCCAAGTGCTTTGGAAGAAGATGAGAGGTGGCCACCCTTAGGCCAAGCCAGCCAGACCTGTCTGTCCTGGCACTGTTTGTCCAGGGGCTATCCTTGGACATAGGGTGTTTTGGAGGTGCAATCTCATATCTGGCTGTGGGTGCCTGGACAGGAAGAAGAGTTTTTTTTTATTAGGAAGGAAAGCACAGAGCCCCAGTGTTTCAAAGGTAGATGAGTGCCAGCCCTCCGGAAGCCAAGGCCAGCCAGACTTATCAGTCCTGGCAGCTTTTGCCTGGGAACTATCCTTGGATATAGGGAATTCTGGAGGCAGTTGCCCAGTTTTGGCCATGGGTGCCTAGTTGAGATGGATGTTTTTTCCCATAAGAAAGAAAAGCACGTGGTCCCAGTGTCTCAAAGGCAGATGAGAGGTGGCCCCCAGATAGCCAAAGCAGCCAGATCTGTGTCTCCTGGCAGATTTCATCTGGGAACAATCTTTGCAGTTAAGGAAATTTGGAGAAGGAATCCCAGTTTTGGCCATAGGCCCCTGGAGGAGCAGGACAGTTCTCTCCCATAGGAAGGAAAGCCCAGAGCCCCAGTGCTTCAGGGGCACATGAGAAGCAGCCCTCGACATGCCAAGGTCAGCCAGACCTGTCCAGCAGCCCCCGGGAGGCCAAACCAGCCTCACCTGTTCCCTGTCCCCGTGATCCCACAGTGTCCCAATGGTCTCCATGATTCCACGAGTCCCTGTAGTGTCACAATGTTCTCCTTTCTTCTGTAGTGTCACAATGGCCCCTGGCTTCCCTGAGGCCTTGCAATGTCACCATGGCCCCTTGGCTCCCTGCGGCCCCGCTGTGTCACAATGGCTCCTTGGTTCTACGGGCCCCACAGCTTCATCCTTGACCCTTGGTTCCATAGGGGTCCTGAGTTTCACAATGGTCCCCCTGATTCTGTGAGGCACCAGAGTGTCACAATGGCCTCTTTGCTTCCATGAGGTTCCATAGTGTAACCATGGTGTCCTCGGATCTGCATTGTCCCAATGGTTCCATGAGTTTCTGGTCTGTCAGCAATGGTTTCTTTGCTCCAACAGGGCCTTGATGTGTCACAAAGGCTCCTTGGTTCTGCATTGTCACAACTCACCTATGGCTCCATGAGGTTCCCCAGTGTCACCATGGTGTCCTTGGGCCGCAGTGTCACAACTCACCCACGGCTCCATGAGGCTCCATAGGGTCACCATGGTCGCTGTCAGAGGTTGGATGAGATTGATGTCCTGAGACACCTTGGGATGAGCTGTCAATCAGTCCCACAGCAGCCAGACCTAACCCAGGCTCTGATTGCCCGAGCCATCAAAGTCCCACTTGGGGGGAGGCCCACGAAGGCGCAGGGGCTTAAAACACGGAGCACGTGCTCAGGCTACGGTCCGTACCCTGCCTTCTCCTGGGGTTTGTGTCTCACCCACACTGGAACCCCAGCAGTTGGTAGCCATATGCATTTCTTTCTGTGGAGCTTCTGTCTTCCTGTCTCTCTGTCTTCTCCTTCTAATGCTCTTGATATGGAACATCTTTGGTACCTCAACAACTTCAGTGCTTCAGGGTTTCCAGGTGTAATGGGCTGAGGTAATGACGTTACTGCTATGGTAAGTGTTTTATGTCGACTTGGACATTTTATTAAATCTTTTTCCAAAGTTTCTTGATTTTCAGTACTTTGCCAGTAAAATTTTGTGTCATTTTGACCTCTTGAGAAGATACGGTTGGTGTTTCTCCTGTGCACCAAACTCCAGTAAAGGAACCCTTGGTTACTGTGAGAAATGACCGCTCACTTTAAAATTTTTAAAAGGCTTATTCAGCCTTAACAAAAATTACAACAAAAGGACTAAATAAGGACAAACATGCCTGGGAGCTTCCCCCGTGGCTGCCGACCACGTGGCTGGCTCGTCTTCAAGATGGAAGCTTCGCCTTTTATACCCCGGGGGGTTACCTCAGCCGACCCTGGCCCCTCCCACAGGCTGTCAGTCAACTCTTCTCTGCTGTTCATTGGTGGAGTCTGCTTTCCTGCGACTCGATTGGAGGGTCAGGTGCCGTCATGCCACACCCCCTCCCCCTAGGAACAAGTTTTTGTGCACGCCTTCTTTCTGCCTGTGCTGGATGACTCGGGCTGTCTGACGGTAACAGTACGGGGGAAAGGGACTGTGGGGAGAACAGAGGGCATCGAAACAACAGACTACAGCAACATAATTATACATCAATAAAGCTTCTCTTAGTATTCACACAGTATTCATCCCTTCATTGTGAGAGCAAATCCTCTCATTATCCATCTATAACACAAAGGGACCCAAAATCACCGTGAAAGGGCTTGGTTTGACCTAAAATTACCCAAAGAGACCTCACATCCACCCATATGGGCCTAAAATCATCCAAAGAGGTCTAAAATCCACCCTACAACTGCCCACTTTATCCTAAAATCACCCAAATGGGCCTAAACCCCAACAGATTTGGCCTGAAATCAGCCAAAGGCATCTAAAATCCACCCTGCCCAGTTTATCCTAAAATCACCCAAATGGGCCTAAACCCCAACAGATTTGGCCTGAAATCGGCCAAAGGCATCTAAAATCCACCCTGCCCATTTTATCCTAAAATCACCCAATTGGGCCCAAACTCCACCCAAATGGGCCTCAAATCATCCAAAGGGATCTAAAATCCACCCTAAAACCAACCAGATTTGGCCTAAAATCAGCCAAAGGGGCCTAAAATCCACCCTAAAAGGCTTGAAATCACTCCAAGGGATCTGAAAGCCACCCTAAACCTGCCCAGTTTGGCCTAAAATCACTCAAATGGGCTTAAATTCTCCAGGATCGAGACCAAAGCCAGCAGCAGAACCAGCACCAGCAGCAAGACTGAGACCGACCCTGGAACTGAGATCAGCTCCACTACAGGACCAGCACCAGGACTAGGACCGAGAGCCAGAACAAAACCGCACCAGAACTGGCACTGGGACCAAGACTGACACTGGGACCAGCACCAGGAGCGCTTCGGAACTGGGACTGGCACCGGCAGTGCTCCAGGACTGGGATTGGGATGGAGACTGGAACCTGGCACCTGCACTGGGACTGCTCTGGGACCGGGACCAGGACCGAGACCAGGAGCCCTCCAGGACTGAGACCGAGACCGGAACCAGCACCGAGACTGGCAGCGCTCTGGGACCGGGACCGAGACTGAGATTGGCACTGGAAGCACTCTGGGACCAAGACCAGCACCAGCAGCAGCACTAGGTCCAGAACCACTCCGAGACCAAGACTGAGACCAGCACTGAAACCGGCACCAGCACTGGCACCGAGAACGGCACCGCTCTGGGGCCCAGACTGGGACAGGGACTGGCACCGCTCCGGGGCCCAGACTGAGACAGGGACTGGCACCGCTCCGGGGCCCAGACTGAGACAGGGACTGGCACCGCTCCGGGGCCCAGACTGAGACAGGGACTGGCACCGCTCCGGGGCCCAGACTGAGACAGGGACTGGCACCGCTCCGGGGCCCAGACTGGGACAGGGACTGGCACCGCTCCGGGGCCCAGACTGAGACAGGGACTGGCACCGCTCCGGGGCCCAGACTGGGACCGGCACTGCCCTGGGATCAAGAGTGACACCAGGACTGGAATCAGCACCGGGAGTGCTCAAGGACCAAGACGGACACTGAGGCTGGCACCAGAAGCGGTATCAGCACTGGGATCTCTCTGGGACCGGCACCAGGATTGCAAACGGGACTGGAAATGCGATTGGCACTGGGATCCCTCTGGGACCTCTGCGTTCCCTCCGGGGAGTTTTGGCTGCATCCCTGGGTGGAACTGGGAGGGACCCCTGGGCAGGGCAGGACCGCCTTGGTTCACATCATTCTGGTACAGCCATCCTGGTCCATATGGGCCTAGTTTGGATGGTGCCAGTCTATAGTCCTAATCCATATGGTCCCAGCCTGTGAAATCCCAGTCCATGGGATCTCAGGCTCTACAACCCCAGTCCATACGATCCCAATCCTTACAGTGACATTTCACTGCCAGCCTTCCTAACTTCACCCATGGTTGCTGCAGCTCCTGCACCGGGAATTAAATCAGGGCAGGGTCTTTGGTGGCAGCTGCCCTGGCTCAAGGGAGACACGGAGAGAGAAACAGAGCAGGCAAAGAAAGGCAGGAGAGAGAGGAGGACACAAACACAATCAGCTGAGAAGGTGGCAATCTGAAAAACAGAACAGCAACTGACTGACAATGAATGGGACAGAAATCAGTAACTCTGAAAGTTTTATTTGCTATCAAATACATCCCATCCACCCAGCCTCACACAATCCCAATCCCACCACTCCAAATTTGGATCCCACTTCTCCCGATCTCCTTCCAACCCCATCACACCCTGGCAGCTGTGGAATCGAGTGAGTTTGGTGCAGGACAGAGTTTTTTTGAGGTGGGAACAAGCCATTGTGAGGTGGGATTGAGCCCTTATGGGATAAAATTCAGTTGTTTCCGGTGGGATTTGAGTGGTTTTGAGGTGACAGATGATCCCTCTTGACATTTGGAGTGCAAAGATGAGAAGAACATTGCCCAAAATCACCCCAGAATGCACAAATCCTCCAGAATATGTCTCCAAATCCTAAATTCCCCCTCAAAACCATATGAAATGGTGAGACTTTTGACATTTTTGATAAATTTCTTTCTTTTCACCCCTGTTTTAGCTGCTTTCAAGGGATGAAGATGAATCCCAAGAAAATTAAGGCCAAACCAAAAGGAGAAGCAGCCAGGTGTGTTCCCAGCATGGATCACAGGGAATGTGGGTCACCAGGGCTGTGCCCAGCGTGGTTCCTGCAGTGGGGATGGAGCCGGAGCAACGCACGAAGCTCTTCCCGCACTCGGAGCACTCGCAGGGCTTCCCTTACCGGTGCCTCCGTTGGTGTCTGGTCAAGGGAGAACTGCTGGAGAAGCTCTTCCCACACTGGGGACACTCGTAGGGCCTCTCCCTGGTGTGGATGCGCTGGTGGGTGATGAGGGTGGAGTTGTGCTTGAATCCCTTCCCGCAGTCGGGACAGCAGAAGGGCCTCTCCTCCGTGTGAACCAGATAGTGCCGGAGGAGATGGGAGCTGATCCCAAATCCCTTCCCACATTTGGAACACTCATAGGGCCTCTCCCCAGTGTGGATCTTTTGGTGCCTGCTCAGGGCAGCACGCTGCCTGAAGCTCTTCCCACACTCCCCACACTCGTAGGGCTGTTCCCCAGTGTGGATGTTCTGGTGCCTGAGCAGGTGGGAACTCCTCCTGAAGTTCTTCCCACACTCCCCACACTCGTGGGGCCTCTCCCCAGTGTGGATGTTCTGGTGCCTGATCAGGTCGCAGCTCCTCCTGAAGCTCTTCCCACACTCCCTGCACTCGTGGGGCCTCTCCCCAGTGTGGATGCGCCGGTGCATGACAAGACTGCTGTTGTGCCTGAGAGTGTTTTGTGCTAACGGGCAGGAGCCACGAGAGCCCCAGCACACACACACACACACACACGGAGCAGCTCGGCAGTGAAGACACGGGAGGGTCCGGGCATGGAGCTCCAGCGAGGGTTTGTGAGGGTCTGACGCTCAGCGGTCCAGGGGTTCAAGACAAAGACAAAGGAGGGTTTAGGGTATAAATACAGGGAAAGAGGGGGTGGAGGAGAGCATCAGGGATCTGAGGGTTTAGGGGTGGTACACAGGGAAAGGGACTGATAGGGAATGCCAGGGTGGATAGGCGGGGACATAAACCAAGGGGAAGACAGGGAAGGGAGAATTTGCTAGAACATGAACATATGAGGGTAAAAGGGGTAGGAAAGGCCAATGGGTCAATGGGGAGGACAGAACTGGGACAAATTAACATAGTGCTGCAGAGCACCTTGGGGGAAGCTTCTGTCCTCACCCTGAGCTGTGAGGGATGCCCGGAGCCTAAGGTGCATTTCTCCAGGGGATTGCTGTTGCCCTCTCCCCAGTAAGCTCGCAGGCCTCCACAAACACACACTGGAGATGTCTGGGGCCGGTCATCATTTCTCTGCTCTCCAGCACCGAGGCCATGGACTCTGGCACAGCTCTGAGCTCGTGCCCGTGGCAGCCACCCCTGGCAATGGGGCTCCATGGAGCTGCTCTCAGGAAACCCCCCAAGAGTTGGGGAGTGCCCCAAAACTGCCTCAGGAGTGTGAGATACCCCGGGATCTCTTCATGAATGTAGACTATTCAAAAACTCACTCAATAATGGGCTCCCCCTATCTTAATCATTCCCCAAACTTTGGCTGTCTCATTCCAGACTCCAGACCGCCTCCCCAGTCCCAAACCATCCCACCCCTCCTGGACATCAAGACCCCCTTCCCAAGCTGGATTCCCCCATTTCACACCTCCCAAACCCGATCCCACCCATCCTGCCTCACCCAATGCCCATCTCACCCCTCCTGATTTGCATGCCACTTTGCCCAATCCCTTTCCAATCCAATTTCACCCTGAGAAGTGGTGGAATTGAGCGATTTTGGGGTGGGATTCAGTAGTTTTCAGTGGCATTGAGTGGTTTTGACATGACAGATAACCTTCTTGTCATTTGGAGTGCCAAGAAATAAGGACAACTAAACCAAATACCCCCCTCCCCCACCCCCATATCATCCTAAATGTCTCCTGGAATCCAAGATTCCCCAAAACACAAGTAAAATGTGAGGCTTTAGATGCCTTTGGTAAATTTGTTCATTTTTACCCCAATTTTCTGTGTTTTGAAGAGAGGAAGATAAAAGATAATTAGCAGTGGTCCTGTAGAAGGGTGTAGTTTTCTCTGAAGGTCTGGTGATAGAGTAGATGGGCCTGGTCTTCCTCTGGGAATCCAGCGGAGAAGAAGCTGCTCCTTTGGGAATCCAGCGAAGAGGCTGTTCTGATGTCCCAGAAATGCTGATTTTTTGCAGGTAGGGATGCTTGGCTCTTCCCTCTGTGTGGAGCATCTCACAATGGGATGATGTAACCCCATCAGTCACACTGTGAGTCATTCAATGGCCCATGAACAGAAGATATCTCCCCAGAGGCAGACATTGTTCTTGGAAGAGATAAGAAAACTGCCCAGCTGAACAGAAGATACCTGCCCCACCTCCAACAGATGGCAAATAGAATATATGCTTATCTTACCAGCCAGGACAGAGACAGGGAGAGAGAAACAGAGCAGGCAAAGAGAGGCAGGAGAGAAAGGAGGACACAAACACAATCAGCTGAGAAGGTGGCACTCTGCAAACAGAACTGCAGCTGACTGAAAATGAATGGGACAGAAAGAAATAATTGTGTAACTTTATTTCCTATCAAAGTACAATTTCCTCCCTTTCTCAAAACCTCCTCCCGGTGTCATTCAGCAGGGCTGTCAGAAAGTTCTTTGTTCTGAGTGGATGTTCCAGGCTGCAGCCACAAGGCAACAGGGAATGGGGATTTTCCTGCTCCTGGGGAGTTTGACATCCTCGCTGAGGAGAGGAGGAGGCAGCAGAAGGAAAGGGCAGCTGGGCTTCACCCTTCCACAGGGAAGAACGGGGGGAAAAATCTCTTGTCACATCTGTAGCTGCTCCCACAGGGATGTGAAGGCTGATCCCTGACCCCCAAGGTTCACAGTCTGGGCTGCCCTCAGGGAACGCTCACCTGGTATTGAGGGGCAGTGTGGGAGCACCTGGATCTTGGAGCAACCAGCTGCCCCCCGTGTTTGGAGGTGCCTGAGGAGGGCTGGGACAATGCCAGGGACATCCTGCAGTGACATCCCCCCTGTCCTGCCCTGCGTGCGCTCAGTCCCAAACCTGACCCTGATCCTGGTCTCAATCTCACTCCACGTTCAGACACACTCACAGTTCTGTATTTAATCTCATCCCAGTGCCAGCCTCGTCTAGCTCCAGACCCAATCCCAACTCCAGCCCTAAAGCCAATCCCACATCTAGCCGTAACCCCAATCCCAGCTCTAATCCAAATCTCAGCCCCAACTCCAACCCCAGCCCCAGTTCCAGCCCCTTCCTAAACCCTCAGGCCCAAACCAAATCCCAGGTTCAGCCCTTCTGGGGGTTTGGGGGTGTCTCTGTCCCTCGGAGCCCGATGATGCTTGGGTGAGGTCACACAAGGGATGAGAGGGACAGAGACCCCCCCGGCCTCCCCAGGGATGAGAAGGTTGGAGAGCCCCCCCAGCCCCAAGTACACTCAGTGGTGGGAGGGACACAGAGCCCCTGGTCACCAGCCCTGCTCTTCCCACAAGTCACGTGGGATGAAAACACAAACAAGTCCCAAACATGAATGAACTGACAATAGAAGCAATTCTGTGGCAATTCCAAGTTTCATCGGTTCCTGCACAGCTCCAGCTCAGCTGCTGGCAGGTTCTGAAAAAAGAAAAGTGGAAGTTCAGCCCAACAGAGGTTATTAAAAGGAAGGGAAAGCTCTGTGTAGCTGTCGCAAAGGCGACAGGCACAAAGAGAATTATGATTCTCACATTTGGCAAGGCCTTCAAGCCTGTGAATTCAGGACTTAATTGGGAATTTAGCTACTTGAGCTGGGCTTCTTGTAGGACTTTTAGCAGCCTTGTGTTCCTCGCCTTGGGGTGAATGAACCTTTTCAGTTTCGCTGGTATCATTTGGTCCCTTTCCTGCAGTGATTTTAACAAACTTTTCAAGGAAGGACAACAAAATATTTTCTTTACACTGGCCACCCACAACAGCCATTTTCCTCATAAGTTCTCCCATAAGTCCCTCAGAGGAAACTGTGTCCAAGTTTCCAAGAGTTCCTCCAGAAAGAGCTAGAACCTCCTCAGAGGAGGGAACCATGCTCTTGTCAAAGGCACTTGGAGTCAGAGAACAGTGCCCTGAACTCTCTGCACTGAAATAATGTCACAATCGGGTTAATAAAATTGTTAGAGAGACGCCTCTGCCCCAATTAGGGTTAAGGCTAACGAGACCAAATCCAAAGTGGATTTTATTGAACAGTAAATGTGAGGTAGAGAGAGAGAGATGGAAAGAAGGAGAAAAGAGGGGAGAGCAAGAGAGTGACAGGGACAGAGACCTCCCCTGGGCTGGGCAAGTGTGACATTGTCCACTGTGTGTGGGGACTTCCCAGGGTGGGGGTTTTACACCTGAGCCAGTTTGGGTAAGGGGGGTGGTGTTCACCCCCCACCCCGAGCAGGGATTGCCTCACTGTTTCAGGGTGCAATGTAAGATGTAACCCAAAGTATGTTCTCAGTCACCATCTTCATAAACTGTGATAAACAGGTGGGGCAGTGTTCTTTATCTCTTCCATGACTCAGCCCTGATAACGCCCTCCAGGGGCTGTCTTCTGTTAATGGGCCATTGAGTGCCACTGCAGGACTGATAAAATTACATCATCCCATTGTGGGATGCTCCGCCCAGGGGGAGGAACCAAGCATTCCTACCTGGATAAAATCTCACCCTTGCAACACCAGGACCACCTTGCCTACTGGATTCCCAGAGGACAAGAGCTCCATAACAACCACTGGACCTTCAGAGGAAGACCAGACCCTTCCACAGGATCCCTGCTTCGACAGAATCACGTAATCATTCCAACAGGACTGCAGCCACCATTTCATCAGACTGCTACCACCACCCTGACCAACGGGGTGTCAGGTTATATCCTGACTGCCAGATTAAGTCAGTGTTTCTGTATCATTGCCTTGACCTTGATTTTCTTATTAAATTGTAATTCTGGCATAAATTCCCCCCCTGGTTTGCCCCAAACCAGTACAAAACTCAATGTGCGCACCCCTTGTTTTCTTCCGAAAAGAAAATGTCCCATCCCCAGACCTTCCCCACATGGAGGAGGAGGCTGCGAGGAAGAGGAAGGAGCCCTGGGACACCCAGGCAGGTGAGGAGGAAGTCAGTGCCCCTTTCCCCCTCTCTCCTGCTCCATCTCCCAGCCCAGCACGACACCCGGCTGCAGAAGAGCCCCGCTGCCTGTGCCGTCCTGCCAGGGACGCACTGGGGGGATCTCCTTGCCCTTCCCTGTGGCACGGAGGCAAATCGCATCCTCTCCTTGTCCTTCCTCCCCCAGAGCAGGAGCTGAGGATGGAGAGCAGGGAGGACAAATCCCCGGAGCAGAGCCTCGTGGAAGAGGCCGTTTTGAGCGGCTCCACGGCGCAGGAACCCAACGGGGAGGAAAAGCCCCGGAGATGCCGCACGAGGAGGGGCTGTAAACGCAGATCACGGGGATCTGAGGAGGAAAGACCCACCCTGGGGCAGGCAGGTGGACAGAGCTCCAGCCAGAGCTCAGAGCTGGTGGTCCATGAGCAGCCTCATGACAGGGAGAGGCCCTACGAGTGCTTGGAGTGTGGGAAGAACTTCAGGAGGAGCTACAAACTGGTCCGTCACCAGATGATCCACAGTGGGGAGAGGCCCTATGAGTGTGGGGGAGTGTGGGAAGGGCTTCAGAGATAGGTCCAAGCTGGTTGTCCACCTGAGGATCCACACCGGGGAGAAGCCCTACGCGTGTGGCGAGTGTGGGAAGGCCTTCAGAGACAGGTCCAGACTGATTGCCCACCTGAAGATGCACAGCGGGGAGAGGCCCTACGAGTGTCCCAAGTGTCAAAAGAGGTTTCACACCAGCTGCAGTCTCCTCAAGCATAAGCGGATTCACACCGAGGAGAGGCCCTTCCACTGCCCCGACTGCGGGATGGGCTTCAAGCGCAACTCCCACCTCATCAGGCACTGGCGCATCCACACCGGGGAGAGGCCCTACGAGTGTCCCCAGTGTGGGAAGAGCTTCTCCAGGAGCTCTCACTTGACCAGACACCAAAGGAGGCACCAGTAAGGAAGCCCTGTGAGTGCCCCAGCTGCAGTAAGAGCTTTTTGCACTGCTCCAACTACATCCCCCATCAGAGGACCCACATTGTTCAGAGCCCTGGTGACCCACATTCCCAGTGATCCCTGCTGAGAAGACAGCTCGCTGGTGGTCTCCACATCCTCCTTAAACTCTATAGGCACCTGGATGAACACAGGGGCAGGAACATCTATCAGGACTCTGATCTATACCGGTAATTCATTGGGAAGAAGTGATTTGTTGACTTTACACCCCATAAAATCTCACCTGCTCTGTCCAGTTAATTCTTGTGGTGGCATCAACGAAAACTGGGGTGAAAATAAAGAAACTAAACAAAGAGATTGAAAGCTGCACCCTTTACTGGGATTTGGGGGTGAATTTGGGGTTGGTTCAAGACAATACAGTTCTTGATCCAGGCCAGGAGCCATTGGCCTTCTTGGCCACCTGGGCTCACGGCTGGCTCATGTCCAGCCTGCTGTCCATCAGTCCCTGCAGGTCCCTTTCTGCCTGGGCACTGTCCAGCCCCTCTGTCCCCAGCCTGTAGCGCCGCAGGGGTTGTTATCGCCAAAGTGCAGGACCCGGCACTTGGACTTGTTAAACCTCACCTTGTTGGGTTTGGGCCCTGGATCCAGCCTGTCCAGCGCCCTGTGCAGAACCCTCCTACCCTCCAGCAGATCAGCACTCCCGGCCAACTTGGTGTCACCATGGTTCCATGAGGCCCCAGAGTGTCCCAATGGTCTCCATGGTTCCATGAGGCCTCCCAGTGTCACAATGTCCCTTTGCTTCCATGGGACCCCTTGGTGTCACAAAGTCCCTTGGATCCTTGGGCCTGGCAGTGTCCCCATGGATCCTTGGTTCCATGAGGTCTGGCAGGGGCAGCAATGCTCTCCTTGGTTCCACGGTGTCACAATGGCCTCTTGGTCCCAAGGGACACTGTTGTGGTCTGGGGTGGTGGCGGGCACAACTTTCCCTGAGAGTGTTTTGTGCTAACGGGCAGGAGCCACGAGAGCCCCAGCACACACACACACACACACACGGAGCAGCTCGGCAGTGAAGACACGGGAGGGTCCGGGCATGGAGCTCCAGCGAGGGTTTGTGAGGGTCTGACGCTCAGCGGTCCAGGGGTTCAAGACAAAGACAAAGGAGGGTTTAGGGTATAAATACAGGGAAAGAGGGGGGTGGAGGAGAGCATCAGGGATCTGAGGGTTTAGGGGTGGTACACAGGGAAAGGGACTGATAGGGAATGCCAGGGTGGATAGGCGGGGACATAAACCAAGGGGAAGACAGGGAAGGGAGAATTTGCTAGAACATGAACATATGAGGGTAAAAGGGGTAGGAAAGGCCAATGGGTCAATGGGGAGGACAGAACTGGGACAAATTAACATAGTGCTGCAGAGCACCTTGGGGGGAAGCTTCTGTCCTCACCCTGAGCTGTGAGGGATGCCCGGAGCCTAAGGTGCATTTCTCCAGGGGATTGCTGTTGCCCTCTCCCCAGTAAGCTCGCAGGCCTCCACAAACACACACTGGAGATGTCTGGGGCCGGTCATCATTTCTCTGCTCTCCAGCACCGAGGCCATGGACTCTGGCACAGCTCTGAGCTCGTGCCCGTGGCAGCCACCCCTGGCAATGGGGCTCCATGGAGCTGCTCTCAGGAAACCCCCCAAGAGTTGGGGAGTGCCCCAAAACTGCCTCAGGAGTGTGAGATACCCCGGGATCTCTTCATGAATGTAGACTATTCAAAAACTCACTCAATAATGGGCTCCCCCTATCTTAATCATTCCCCAAACTTTGGCTGTCTCATTCCAGACTCCAGACCGCCTCCCCAGTCCCAAACCATCCCACCCCTCCTGGACATCAAGACCCCCTTCCCAAGCTGGATTCCCCCATTTCACACCTCCCAAACCCGATCCCACCCATCCTGCCTCACCCAATGCCCATCTCACCCCTCCTGATTTGCATGCCACTTTGCCCAATCCCTTTCCAATCCAATTTCACCCTGAGAAGTGGTGGAATTGAGCGATTTTGGGGTGGGATTCAGTAGTTTTCAGTGGCATTGAGTGGTTTTGACATGACAGATAACCTTCTTGTCATTTGGAGTGCCAAGAAATAAGGACAACTAAACCAAATACCCCCCTCCCCCACCCCCATATCATCCTAAATGTCTCCTGGAATCCAAGATTCCCCAAAACACAAGTAAAATGTGAGGCTTTAGATGCCTTTGGTAAATTTGTTCATTTTTACCCCTATTTTCTGTGTTTTGAAGAGAGGAAGATAAAAGATAATTAGCAGTGGTCCTGTAGAAGGGTGTAGTTTTCTCTGAAGGTCTGGTGATAGAGTAGATGGGCCTGGTCTTCCTCTGGGAATCCAGCGGAGAAGAAGCTGCTCCTTTGGGAATCCAGCGAAGAGGCTGTTCTGATGTCCCAGAAATGCTGATTTTTTGCAGGTAGGGATGCTTGGCTCTTCCCTCTGTGTGGAGCATCTCACAATGGGATGATGTAACCCCATCAGTCACACTGTGAGTCATTCAATGGCCCATGAACAGAAGATATCTCCCCAGAGGCAGACATTGTTCTTGGAAGAGATAAGAAAACTGCCCAGCTGAACAGAAGATACCTGCCCCACCTCCAACAGATGGCAAATAGAATATATGCTTATCTTACCAGCCAGGACAGAGACAGGGAGAGAGAAACAGAGCAGGCAAAGAGAGGCAGGAGAGAAAGGAGGACACAAACACAATCAGCTGAGAAGGTGGCACTCTGCAAACAGAACTGCAGCTGACTGAAAATGAATGGGACAGAAAGAAATAATTGTGTAACTTTATTTCCTATCAAAGTACAATTTCCTCCCTTTCTCAAAACCTCCTCCCGGTGTCATTCAGCAGGGCTGTCAGAAAGTTCTTTGTTCTGAGTGGATGTTCCAGGCTGCAGCCACAAGGCAACAGGGAATGGGGATTTTCCTGCTCCTGGGGAGTTTGACATCCTCGCTGAGGAGAGGAGGAGGCAGCAGAAGGAAAGGGCAGCTGGGCTTCACCCTTCCACAGGGAAGAACGGGGGGAAAAATCTCTTGTCACATCTGTAGCTGCTCCCACAGGGATGTGAAGGCTGATCCCTGACCCCCAAGGTTCACAGTCTGGGCTGCCCTCAGGGAACGCTCACCTGGTATTGAGGGGCAGTGTGGGAGCACCTGGATCTTGGAGCAACCAGCTGCCCCCCGTGTTTGGAGGTGCCTGAGGAGGGCTGGGACAATGCCAGGGACATCCTGCAGTGACATCCCCCCTGTCCTGCCCTGCGTGCACTCAGTCCCAAACCTGACCCTGATCCTGGTCTCAATCTCACTCCACGTTCAGACACACTCACAGTTCTGTATTTAATCTCATCCCAGTGCCAGCCTCGTCTAGCTCCAGACCCAATCCCAACTCCAGCCCTAAAGCCAATCCCACATCTAGCCGTAACCCCAATCCCAGCTCTAATCCAAATCTCAGCCCCAACTCCAACCCCAGCCCCAGTTCCAGCCCCTTCCTAAACCCTCAGGCCCAAACCAAATCCCAGGTTCAGCCCTTCTGGGGGTTTGGGGGTGTCTCTGTCCCTCGGAGCCCGATGATGCTTGGGTGAGGTCACACAAGGGATGAGAGGGACAGAGACCCCCCCGGCCTCCCCAGGGATGAGAAGGTTGGAGAGCCCCCCCAGCCCCAAGTACACTCAGTGGTGGGAGGGACACAGAGCCCCTGGTCACCAGCCCTGCTCTTCCCACAAGTCACGTGGGATGAAAACACAAACAAGTCCCAAACATGAATGAACTGACAATAGAAGCAATTCTGTGGCAATTCCAAGTTTCATCGGTTCCTGCACAGCTCCAGCTCAGCTGCTGGCAGGTTCTGAAAAAAGAAAAGTGGAAGTTCAGCCCAACAGAGGTTATTAAAAGGAAGGGAAAGCTCTGTGTAGCTGTCGCAAAGGCGACAGGCACAAAGAGAATTATGATTCTCACATTTGGCAAGGCCCTCAAGCCTGTGAATTCGGGACTTAATTGGGAATTTAGCTACTTGAGCTGGGCTTCTTGTAGGACTTTTAGCAGCCTTGTGTTCCTCGCCTTGGGGTGAATGAACCTTGTCAGTTTCGCTGGTATCATTTGGTCCCTTTCCTGCAGTGATTTTAACAAACTTTTCAAGGAAGGACAACAAAATATTTTCTTTACACTGGCCACCCTGTCATGGTTTGACACTGGCGCGATGCCAGCGCCCCCATGAGAATATACTTTTTAAAATAATTGCTGTGAGATGTGATCAGGAACAGAGCAGAGCAGGCCCAAACTTAGTAACTAAGGAAAGAACTTTATTAAACTACTTCTACTAGGAAAACTACAAACACTAAATCCTGGATGAAGACTTTCTAAAACACCCCTCCTCCTCCCACCTAATTCCTAAACAAACTCAACAGTGAGACACCACCCAGGATCCTGATCAAGTTGCCACCCTTCAGATATTCGAATACTCAGTCTTTCAAGGGAGACAGGAGTCTCTCCTGTGCCACAGACCCCCCCCAGGAAACACAATTGCCACCCTTGTGTTTCCATGTCACACATGGCAATCGCCCGAAGAAAATTTGCCATGGTGACACTCTCCTTCCATGTCACAGTGCTCTCACCACCGTGCATGGACAGACTGCTCATAGGGCTCCTTTAAGGATGCTTTGCCGTGGACCAAAAGAGACAACAGTTCAGTTTCTCATTTTGGGACTACAGTCCCCCCCATTTTCCCCTGGGGCTGAGGGTCCAAGAATAGAGGTCTTCTGCTCCTCTTCTTCTTCCTTGAAGATAGAGGGCTTCTCCACACTTTCCCTCTACTCCTCTGCTGGTAATCACTGAAACAGGTCTCCTGGCACACCAACGCACCACCCTAAGTGCAGCTTCTGTTAGGAGAATTTGGTTCAGTCTATGGCTAACAAGAGAAGTCCAGCCACAAGCCACTCCATCATCTCCTTCCAACTCGAGAATTTCTTCTTCCATCATTTCGGATCCCAGACTGTCTCTCTTCTACTTCAAATCAAGGAGGAGTAATATTTTACAAAGCCTTCGTTTCTCAGGAAAGGGTTAAAAGTTCAGACTCCCTGGACGACTGATATCTCTGCCCAGCAGCCGATACTCAAGGCCAAGGCTGGGCGCCTTCCTCCCCCTCCTTTCTCCTCCGCGCCGGCAAAGTTACAGGTGCCGTCCGGACTCTCTATCTCTTCTCTCTGGGGGGGGGGGGAATGACAAAGACATCTCCGCTTCTCTCTACCCTTCCGTCCACAGGAGCTGGCTCGGTTCCAGTCCTTCTACCCCTCGGCTCACCTCGACCAGGCCGCATGGCTTCCCCTCCCCCACCCAGCCCCATGGCTGGGCAGGGGAGGTCTGCACAGCACCCTGACTGGAACCAAAGAGAGCGAGCTCTTGGGAGTTCCTGCTTTTAACCCCCTGTGTTCTCAGAGGCGTATCCCTATCTTCAGTGGTCATTTCAGGTGCCAATATCCAAACTTGACCACTGATTGGTTTGACCCAACTTCCTGAAGAAAAAAAAAATCACTTCCATGTCAAACCACGACACACCCACAACAGCCATTTTCCTCATAAGTTCTCCCATAAGTCCCTCAGAGGAAACTGTGTCCAAGTTTCCAAGAGTTCCTCCAGAAAGAGCTAGAACCTCCTCAGAGGAGGGAACCATGCTCTTGTCAAAGGCACTTGGAGTCAGAGAACAGTGCCCTGAACTCTCTGCACTGAAATAATGTCACAATCGGGTTAATAAAATTGTTAGAGAGATGCCTCTGCCCCAATTAGGGTTAAGGCTAACAAGACCAAATCCAAAGTGGATTTTATTGAACAGTAAATGTGAGGTAGGGGGGGAGATGGAAGAAAGAGAAAAGAGGGGAGAGCAAGAGAGTGACAGGGACAGAGACCTCCCCTGGGGGGGGGCAAGTGTGACATTGTCCACTGTGTGTGGGGACTTCCCAGGGTGGGGGTTTTACACCTGAGCCAGTTTGGGTAAGGGGGGTGGTGTTCACCCCCCACCCCGAGCAGGGATTGCCTCACTGTTTCAGGGTGCAATGTAAGATGTAACCCAAAGTATGTTCTCAGTCACCATCTTCATAAACTGTGATAAACAGGTGGGGCAGTGTTCTTTATCTCTTCCATGACTCAGCCCTGATAACGCCCTCCAGGGGCTGTCTTCTGTTAATGGGCCATTGAGTGCCACTGCAGGACTGATAAAATTACATCATCCCATTGTGGGATGCTCCGCCCAGGGGGAGGAACCAAGCATTCCTACCTGGATAAAATCTCACCCTTGCAACACCAGGACCACCTTGCCTACTGGATTCCCAGAGGACAAGAGCTCCATAACAACCACTGGACCTTCAGAGGAAGACCAGACCCTTCCACAGGATCCCTGCTTCGACAGAATCACGTAATCATTCCAACAGGACTGCAGCCACCATTTCATCAGACTGCTACCACCACCCTGACCAACGGGGTGTCAGGCTATATCCTGACTGCCAGATTAAGTCAGTGTTTCTGTATCATTGCCTTGACCTTGATTTTCTTATTAAATTGTAATTCTGGCATAAATTCCCCCCCTGGTTTGCCCCAAACCAGTACAAAACTCAATGTGCGCACCCCTTGTTTTCTTCCGAAAAGAAAATGTCCCATCCCCAGACCTTCCCCACATGGAGGAGGAGGCTGCGAGGAAGAGGAAGGAGCCCTGGGACACCCAGGCAGGTGAGGAGGAAGTCAGTGCCCCTTTCCCCCTCTCTCCTGCTCCATCTCCCAGCCCAGCACGACCCCCGGCTGCAGAAGAGCCCCGCTGCTGGTGCCGTCCTGCCGGGGACGCACTGGGGGGATCTCCTTGCCCTTCCCTGTGGCACGGAGGCAAATCCCATCCGCTCCTTGTCCTTCCTCCCCCAGAGCAGGAGCTGAGGATGGAGAGCAGGGAGGAAAAATCCCCGGAGCAGAACCTCGTGGAAGAGGCCGTTTTGAGCGGCTCCACAGCGCAAGAACCCAACGGGGAGGAAAAGCCCCGGAGATGCCGCACGAGGAGGGGCTGTAAACGCAGATCGCTGGGATCTGAGGAGGAAAGACCCACCCTGGGGCAGGCAGGTGGACAGAGCTCCAGCCAGAGCTCAGAGCTGGTGGTCCGTGAGCAGGTTCATGACGGGAAGACACTCTACGAGTGCTTGGAGTGTGGGAAGAACTTCAGGAGGAGCTACAACCTGGTCCGTCACCAGATGATCCACACTGGGGAATGGCTCTATGAGTGTGAGGAGTGTGGGAAGGGCTTCAGAGATAGGTCCGACCTGATTGTCCACCAGAGGATCCACACCGGGGAGAAGCCCTACACGTGTGGCGAGTGTGGGAAGGCCTTCAGTTACAGGTCCAGCCTGATTGCCCACCTGAAGATGCACAGCGGGGAGAGGCCCTACGAGTGTCCCAAGTGTCAAAAGAGGTTTCAGACCAGCTCCATTCTCCTTAATCACCAGTGGATTCACACCGAGGAGAGGCCCTTCCGCTGCCCCGACTGCGGGAAGGGATTCAAGCGCAACTCCCACCTCGTCAGGCACCGGCACATCCACACCAGGGAGAGGCCCTACGAGTGTCCCCAGTGTGGGAAGAGCTTCTCCAGGAGCTCTCACTTGACCAGACACCAACGGAGGCACCAGTAAGGGAAGCCCTGCGAGTGCCCCGAGTGCGGGAAGAGCTTCGTGCGCTGCTCCAGCTCCATCCCCCACTGCAGGACCCACGTTGTTCAGAGCCCTGGTGACTCACATTCCCAGTGATCCCTGCTGAGAAGACAGCTGGCTGGTGGTCTCCACGTCCTCCTGAATATCCATCAGGACTCTGATCTATACCGGTAATTCATTGGGAAGAAGTGATTTGTTGACTTTACACCCCATAAATCTCACCTGCTCTGTCCAGTTATTTCTTCTGGTGGCATCAACGAAAACTGGGGTGAAAATAAAGAAACTAAACAAAGAGATCGAAAGCTGCACCCTTTACTGGGATTTGGGGGGTGAATTTGGGGTTGGTTCAAGGCAATATTTGGGTGAATTTGGGTGTTCTGAGGTTGTCAAAGCCAGAGGACATGGCCATCATCTCATAGGTGTGCCAGCAGAACATGCCCACCTGAGACCAGCTGTTCTCCAGGAATTCTGGTTGTCTGTCCCAGTGTCTGGCCTGGGTCTCTCCATTTGAGATGCCTTCCCAAAGTGCCCAAATTGCTGCTCAAGTGCCTGAGCTGCTGTGGGCTGTGGATGTTCCTGTCCACCAACCTCTCCTGGTCAGTGCCGTGGGGGGTGGGAGGGGGTTTAGGGGCTCCTGGGGGGACTGGGAAAGGCTTCTGTCAATCTTGTGGGCATTTGTGGTGCTGGGAAGGGGCTTGGCAGGGTCTGTGAGGGAGGTTTGGGTCCCTGACAAGGCTGTGTGGCTTGGAGAGAATTTGGGTGGGTCTTTGGGGAGATGGAAAGGGGTTTGGCTGGTTCTTGGGGTCATTTATCTTGCAGGGAGTGGTTGAGGGTGTCCTGGCTGGGAGCTGTGGGATGGTTGAGGTGTCCGGGAGTAGCTGTGGGGCTGGGAGGGGTTTTTTGGGTGGTCGTGACCCCCCAGAACCCCAAAGCAGCCACCAGACCCCACTCCCCCAAGATACTTCCAGGGGTTGGGGTCCCCATGTTGATGTTCATCCTCCTGGTGCTGCAGGAGAAGGTGAGGGGGATCCCCAGGGGATGTGTGTGTCCCCCCCCAGAGCATGTGTGACCCCCCCATCAGTAAAAAGGCAATCCCCATCTGGGAAGAATGATTGGCATCTGACTCCAATGATTTCAGAAGGTAATTAAGTACTTTATTATGCTATAATATACCATAACTATATTACACTGACAGGAGCTATCACTAAATACAAAAAACCCGTGACTCCCTGCCGAGAGTCTGGACACAGCTGTTGGATCCAATTGGTCCATGAATCCAAACAACCATCACCAGAATCCAATCAAGCAATCACCTTGGGCATACAATCTCCATGCCACATTCCATGTGAGCACAAACAAACGGAGCGGATAAGAATTGTTCCCTCTTGTTCTCTCTGTGCTTCTCCAGGAAAAATCCTGAGAGAGAGAATTATGTCCCTCTGTTCAGAGAATGTGATTGCCACATCTCCCCGTGTTTATTATAATAAAAAAAGGAAGGAGCTGTGTTTGCAATTCTTCTGCAGGGCCCTTGCAGAAGAGAGAGCAAACACATCTCCAGAGGTTCCCTTAGCAATTTGCTGGTTGTCAATCAGAACCTCAATCAAGTGCTGATGTAGAATGATCAAGGAGGTAGTTTACCTGTAGAACATCTACTTCTATCAAATCTCTAAAACAAGGCTTACAATATAAGAAACCCAAACAACAATGCAAAGAATGCTCATGTTTCAAAGTCCAAACAGCTGAGTCTCAGGAGAAGGTCCATTGACTGGAGATGTTGATCTTTGACATCCTTGAAGGTCCTTCTCAGTCCTGAAACAGAGAACGGTTAAATCCTGAAACAGAGAACTGCTTAAGAAAGTCCAACAACTATTAGAAATCCATCTGAGGTGACATCATATAATTATCAAGCACTAAAACACTGACTGTCATCCCAGAGTCTGCAACAGTGTCCAGGATTGAGAAGCAGGATGTTTTCTATTGCCATCTGTGCAGCAGTTGTCTTCTGGGCAGTTTTCCTTATCTCCTGTTAATGGTCCATCAACGTCTTGCCACACGACTCAGAGATAACTCCCTCCAGGAGCAGTTTCTGTTTAACAGGTGATCAAGGACCCACTGCATGACTGGGAATGACATCAGCCCACTGTGAGATGCTCCGCCCAGGGGGGAGGAGCTAAGCATTCCCACCTGGATATATTCTGGGATTTTTGGACAGGCAGGCAGCCTTCCCAAAGGTTTCCAAGAAGACACAGCTGGGATTTCCACTGGACGACTACACTTTTTTTACAGGACCACTGCTCCAACAGAAACCACATCTGCCACTCCAAGAGGACTGCAGCCACTCCAGTTTGGACTGCTACCAACACACTTGCCAAAGGGGTGTCAGGTTGTATTCTGACTTTGTCAGTGGTCTCCCTTTTGTATTAATTGCATGTATTTTGTTTCCTTTCCCTTTTTCCAATAAGTTGTATTTCTGACTTGTAAACTCTCACTGGTTTTGCTTTCAAACCAGAACAAACTGCTGATAAACCTCAAATCAGCAGAGTTGGAAAATCACCTCCAGATCATCATTCTCAAACTCCCGTTGATTTGGATGCAGAAAACATCTGGGTTCATCATCAACCATCCCCCACCCAGATGGAGTCAGGACCTGGCCACAGCCCCAGCTCTAATTGGATGGTTTATAGAAATACCTTTTTTGTGCAAAACCCACCACCAAATTCATAAGAACTGAGAAAATCTCTGGAATGCCATGGCCACAGCCTTTAATTCAACCACTTGGGCTGAGGCTAGCTCGTGGCTTTCCAGTACTTTGAGGTGGTAGCTCTTTCCACCTTTCTATTTTGTTTTTCAGAATGGCCAGCAGCAGCGGTGGCAGATCTTAGGACCCTGCGGTTCTGTGCGGGGCGAGGGACCCAGTCCGGGTGGGTGGACCAAGGAGCCCAGACCCTGTGGTGGTGGTGGGGGGGGTCTTTGTTTTCACAACCCGCCCCCACCATGCTGCCAGTGTCACAGCAACTCCTCCAGCATTTCTTTCCTCCCTCATCCTACCCGGGCGGGTAGTTTTTGACCCTTTACCTGCAGCAGTAAGCACTGTCAGTCCAGACACTGGACTCTCAGATCTCCATGGTCTGTCTTCCAGACTTTGATGCTCCAACAAGGATGGATACGTATTGTGAACCTTTCCCCCATAATCAGTGAGAGCTATTTGTAAGGGTACAGAATGCCTAATTCCCCATTCCAAATACCAATTAGCTAACGGTACTACAATTGTATTTGGTTCCTAACCCCAAATTTCTAAGACCCTTCCCCGGCCTTTCATGATTAATTGAGCAAATAGTTCTAGGCGAGTGCTAATAGTTCTAGGCTGTTTCCCAGGTAAAAATACCCATTCCAAAATAGTTAAAGGGTTAGCCCGTGTCTGTGTCCACTGACAAATCAAGGCAAAAGGATGCTTAGCATATTGGTCACCATCTTTACTCTGATTGATGATCATCAATTGGACCGGAACATCCTCGATCAGGTGATGTGCGTGTGCTGGAGCAGCCTTTGAGGCTATGTGATCCAAGGCTTGCTGTTGTCTCTTCTGTAGGGTCCGGCGTTCATCTGCCCGAGATGAAGTACCTAATAACTGTATTAAAGGTTCAAGTTCTCCATTAGTTATTCCACAAATAGTTCTAATCCATTGGATATCTCCCACCAATTCCTGGACATCATGTAGAGTTTTAATTGCAGAAGTAATGGTGATTTTCTGTGGTCTCACTAAAGACTGATCAATCTGCCACCCAAGATACTTCCAAGAAGCAGAATTTTGTACCTTTTCAGGGGCAGTTTTTAATCCCCTTTTCTCTAACAAAGCTGTCATGGTTGCCAACACAGTTACGGAGTCCAATTGTTTCCCAGCCACTAGGATATCATCCATATAATGATAGCTGATACACTCAGGAAATCGTTGCCTAACTGGTTCTAATGCCCAGGCAACGTAAATCTGACAAATAGTGGGTGAGTTACGCATCTCCTGGGGCAAAACTGTCCATTCATACCTTTTGTACAGCTCTGCTTTATTAATGGAAGGAACAGAAAATGCGAAATGATCAGTATCTTCTGGATGCAGGGGAATGGTGAAAAAACAATCCTTAAGATCAATGATCAATAGATCCCATGACTCGGGTATCATTGTAGGAGACGGAAGGCCAGGTTGCAATGCACCCATACTTAGCATTACTGCGTTAACAGCACGTAAATCATGTAGCAACCTCCATTTCTCATTCTTTTTTGGGATGATAAAAATTGGTGTGTTCCATGGGCTAGGTGATGGCTTTATGTGTCCTGCATCAAGATGTTCCTGTACTAATTGTTGGACTTTAAGCAGCTTTTCCTTTGCCAGCGGCCACTGATCAATCCACATGGATGTATCAGTGGTCCAGCTAATTTTGAGGATTGGCTGCCCACCAGTGGCTGCTGCTAAAAAGGCTGTGTAACAATGGTAGCTTTTAATTCACTTAGCAAATCCCTACCAAGTAAACCCAACAAGTTACCTGCAGTTTGCATGACACAAGGCCTTGTGGAGACACTTACTCCATCTGGGAAGGTAAAGGTAATTACTTCTCTGCTCAGCTGAGTTGCCTGGCTCCCTCCGATTCCTGCAATGCCTAAAACAGGATTAACCACTGGCCAATTCTTAGGCCATATTGTGTTTGAAATCATGGTTACGTCTGCTCCGGTATTGATTGTGAGCTTCTTAGTAATGGAATTACCACTGGGATGTGTCAAAGTTGCCTGTTTGTCTGGTTTACCTCTTGTGGTGTCCATGGCCCAATATACTTCGGGTTACCTGTAGAACCAAAGCCGCCTGTTCCCCACTCCTTTAATCCTGTACAGGGGACACAAGGCTTAAAAGGAACAAGTTGGGCAAATTGTGATCCTTGGGCAATAGATACAGGAGGGAAAAATGTCCTAACCATAATTTTGATAACCCCTTGACAGTCCACATCAATAACCTCAGGAATTATATCCAGTCCTTTTTAGCTAGCAGATGATCTCCCTAACAGGAAAGCACTAAGCCCATTCCCCAAGGGTCCCTTTACACTAGTCTTTATCAGATGTATGGCAGAGTCTGTGATGGTGATATCTACTGCGGGTTCCACGTCCACTCTGGCACTTACAGAAGTTGCTGAGTGGAGCGGGTAAAGTCCTCCTGTGGTTGCTGAGCTATCCATGCAGCTCCCCGAGCCTGTGTCTTCGCACGCGGGGCCGCACTCCACTGTCCATTTCCCTGGAACCGACATTCTTTAGTATTGTGATTATCTTTTCTGCAGATGGAACAAAACCTTTTCATTGCTGCAGAGCAGCACTGACTCCTGGCATGTCCGATTTTACCGCACCGAAAGCACCTAATGTTCTTCCCTTCTGCTTTCTTTTGCAGTTTAAAAAGCAGTGGTGTTACTGCACCCTGTTGTCATGATCCGCTTGTGCGGGGTGTTGTGATGGTTCTTTTCACCGATCCCGAAAGTGCAAAAAGGCAAACAACAAGGGACTATCAGTGAATCACAAAGAATGCACCTTTATTAGGGGCAAAACAGTAAATGCGATAGTGGGGATCAGAAAGGAGATAAAAGGATAGAGAGAGAGAGAGAAGAGGGGCATAGGAATAGCTACCAACACAGGCGAGATCCTCACTGGTCCGGACGATGGGGATCCGTCTATCGTGTCGGGGAAGTCTTCAAAGTTCTGGTCGACTCAGGGGTCCAGTTATACTTCACGGAGGAAAAAAGGGGGGAACATGCAGGACAATGAAAGTCTGTTGCAATTGCTGCAGGGGAACAAGTGAGTCCACTGAAACCACCAAGGCAGGACGAACACAATGAAGAATAAGTCCATTGGAATTACTGAAGAAGAACAGGTCGTGTCATTAGTGGTTTCCCCACTCCCTGTGGTAGGGGTCTCAGTCTCAGTCCTTGGGAGGAGGGTTTTCGATCTCCGTCCGTCTGTCACAGTGGTAATGGGGCAGATGAGAGGTCTTCAGTGAGGGACCACTAGGGTCACCCCAAAAGTTCATTCGGCTTCAGGAGGAGAGTGGGCAAAGATACACCAGGCCGTTCCTTGCTGTGTTCATGCTGGGTCCTTGCCGATTCCTTGCCAAGTCCTTGCCAGGCCTTGTTTGGAACAGCTAACGTAACGGTGCAGCAACTGCACCTGCACTGCTGCTCTCTCCAAGCTGTTACTGTATTGGGGGAAGGGGTTTCTCCTCGTGGCAATCGGTAGGCAAAAGTGGGGACTTCAGACGGCCTCTTACACTTGGTCTGAATCAATCCTGTTTACCATCCCCTGTCGGGGAATGATTGATTCTAGAAGTGTTTTACTCACAGCATTGGCATTGGCTTTAACCGTGGGTACCGCCTCTACCCAATGAGTCAGGTCACCTACTATCACTAGCAAAAACTTCCACCGTTGTACCTGGGGAAGCTCGGTAAAGTCTACTTGGATGTTTTGAAAGGGCTGTAAGGCTAGTTCTCGCCCTCCCCTGGTGTTTTCCTCATGACCTTCTCATTTACTTGTTGGCATATCACACACCTTTCCATTACCTGTTTAGCTATCCAGAAAATTCCTATGCAGGCCCAGTCCCTTAGAAATTGATCACTTAGCGCTTGTGTACCCCAGTGTGTTGTCCCATGTATGCCTTCGAGCATTTTCCTGGCAAGGGGTTTATTCAACATTTGCCTCCCATCTGCTAATCTCCACTTCCCTTTGTTATCTTTCTTGGCTCCTGTTTTGAGGAATTCTTTCTCTTCCGTCTCACTGAATACGGGGACTTCTTCCATTTCTCTCATGGGAGTTAATGCTATCATTATTTTTTCTGTCCCTGATTCGGCTGAATTCTTAGCATCTAAATCTGCTAAATGGTTCCCTTGTGCTTCTTGAGTCACCCCTTTTTTATGTCCTTTAACTTATACTGCTGCCACTTCTTCTGGTAATTGTAAAGTTTCTAACACTTCTAAAAGAAGTTTTTAGTTCCTTTCCCCTTGAATTTAATAGCTCACTATTTTTCCAAATTTTTCCAAAGGTATGCACTACTCCAAAAGCCTATTTTGGGTCTGTATATATTGTTTCTCTTTTCTGTGTTCATATTTCCAGAGCTCACTTTAGGGCATACAACTCACATGCTTGGGCTGACCAGTTGGAAGGTGACTTTCCTTTTTCTAGGGTCACTAACTCTTCATCTACTATTGCTCACCCCAATACCCTGTGCCCTGGATTACCCATGAAAATCCATCGATGTACAATCGTTTTCCACCGTGGAGTGGTTGATCTGTTAGGTCCTCTCTTACTTTAGTTTGATAGTTTATAACCTCTAGGCAATTATATATTAATTCCTCACCTGCTTTTCCATCTAAAGCTGGGCAGGGCTGAGTTGGTTACTCACGACTAGCTCTAAACCATTATCTATTAAGATGGCTTCATATTTTAGTACTTGGGAATCAGTGAGCCATTTCACAGCCTTTTAGCTGAGGATACTCCTTACTGAGTGTGGGGTATATATTTTCAGTTTTCCCCCAAAGGTTAATTTTTTGCTTTCTTCTACGAGCGGGGCGCTCGCTGCCACCGCCTGAATGCAGGTTGGCCACCCCCAGCTGACAGGGTCTTGCAGTTTTGATAAATAGGCCACTGGTTTCCTGGATCCTCCCCGGTCCTGGGCTAACCCTCCATGTGCTGCCCCTTTTTCTATATCCACAAACAGATAGAAGGGTTTGTCTAAGGCAGGAAGACTCAGTGCTGCTGCACTGACTAATTTTGGCTTTAAAGCTTCAAAATTTGCTTGTCGTTTTCTTCCCACCTAATTTCTTCTACTAACTTTTCATACAAGAACCTGATGGCCTGCGTGTATCCTTCAATCCATAGCCTGCAATATCCCAACAGGCCTAAAAACGTTCTGACTTCTCTCTTAGTTTTTGGTCATGGGAGTGAGGCTATCCCTGCAATTCTCTCAGGGTTCAGCCACCAGCTCCCTTGATAAATCACATGTCCTAGACATTTAATTTCCCTCCCTACAAATTGGAGTTTCCCTTTTGATACTCAAAGTCCTTGGTCCCCCACAAAATTTACCAGTGCTGTGGTGGATTCTCGAACTTTGAGATACCCTGAGAGGAGCCCAGTGCTCCTTGCTCCCCTGAGCTGACACGTGAGTGTTTGTCTGGTTTAGGGATGGCCCTGGCTGTGTGAGGGGTGCTACGTGGACACGAGACAGCCGGTCCTGTCCCGCTGGGTCCCAGCAGTGCCTCACAGCAGTCCTGCATCCACGTCAGGATGCTGGCCAAGAGAGGTCCTGGAAGCTGAGGCAGCTGATTTTAAGCTTGTGCAGGTGCCTACAGGCCAAGGCCAACGGTGTTCCCTCAGGATATAGCAGTCCTGAGGGGTCTCTCTCATTCAAAGAAATCAGCTGACAAATGCATTGTCAGCCAAAAGCCCTTTTATTGACCTGGCAGGAGGGCAGGGGTCTGCACCCCACTAAAGTGTTTCTCTGCCACATATAAATTTCAGTGGGTTGATGTAGGTGTTGTATCAGAAACACCATCCATCTTTACACCGCTGAGGTGATTCCATAGGCAGGCGGTTGGAAATACATTCTGTCAGATTCCCATACTTGAAGCTGATGTCCAGGCCCTGGCCAGGAGCGGTCTCGATGCCCCAAAGCAGCACAAAGTCTTCCTCAGGGCTTCCCTGCACAGGGCTGATTCCACACTTGCCCTTAGTTCTTCTGGTAGACTGTGTCTAAAGCTTTTTGTCAGGTCACTCTCATGTCAAGTTAGGCCTGCCAGGTTTTTCTTATGCTAACTGGTGCTAAGTACTTAGGCATGTCTGTGCTAATTACTTGTTTACTCATGTGAATTGCTTGTGCTTACTTATGTCAAACCAAGGCCTTGTTCCATCCCCAAAGGTGCCTGAGGCCACCCGCTCCTTGTGGCACCAGTTGCTTTCCTGTGGAATGTTCTCCCTCCCCGAGGGTAAATGGAGAGCTGCAGAAAGAGCTTGCCAGGCTGCTCTCCATCCTTTCCCAGCACTCCTGGTGAAGTGGAGAAGTCCGAGCTGAGCGCAAAGGTGCAAATGGAACAGCCGTGCACAGGAAGGCTTGGTGGGAAGGATGATCCAGGATCCATAAGCCTGGCAGCCTGAGCGTGCTCCAGGGGAAGGCCTTGGAGCAGATCCTCCTGAGTGCCATCCCACGGCACCTGCAGGGAACCAGGGCGTCTGCTGGAGGGTGGGAAATCTCTGTGGAGGGACGGGGACAGCTGGGGCTCCTGGCGGGGTGTTGAGGGCTTCTGTGCGGGAATTCGGGGGGCTTGGTGTTGGTGGGGTGTTGGAGAAGGAGTTGTCTGGAAGGTGAGAGGTCTAGGCTGGAATTTGAGTCAGTTTGAAGGCAGCATCTGTGCCTTGGCACAGCTTTGGTTAGGGAGGCCAGAAGGAATATCTGTGACTTTTCTTCTTCATGGTCCTGATTCTCCTGCAGGGAACAAGAGGGGAGAGCTGTACTTTACTGGCCACTCAGATCTCTGTACCAGGGGCAGGATTAGGCCTTTTGCCATCTACTCATTTCTTTGGGATACTTTTGTAACACCGAGTGGACTTTCATTTCTTGAGAGCTTTTATTCCTTAACAGAATAAGGATATTATCATCCCTACATAGAAAACCAAAGAATGGCCCTTGTTTTTTCCCTTTTTTTGTGTAGTGCTTTGTTCTGTAAAGTGACCCTCAGTGGATGAGGTTAAGGCAAATGAGTTGCTGCTTTGAGATGGGAAGCAAAATTCAAAATCTTCACCTCCTCAGGCCATCCCAATTAATTTGGGAAGTTTGCAACTTTTTGGAACTGCTTGAGTTGAGCAATGGGAAGTAAAGCTTTCCTGAATTGAGGATTCTTACTTGCCAGATTCTTCTGTGCCTTGGCTGCTAAGGTGTTTTTGTGCTGACGGCAATAACTTCAATGAGAAAATAATTTCATCTTGGAGTAAGAGCTTCTGACAGAGACCAAGTGTTGCCAGCAGTTGCTCCAGGTGCTCCTGCCAACAGCCCCTGCAGGCAGGAGCGCAGCCCCCAATGCACGTGGGCTTTGGCTCCCTGTGGCACAGGAGCCCCCCACGGGCACAGGTCTCTGGGGCAGGAGACGGGCACCGGTGCTGCCAGGGCTCGGGGGGTGGCAGGTCTGCTTGGGCAGGGACTCTGCCACACCTGCTGATGTCAGCGCTCCCCGGGCCCCAGGGGTCGGAGCAGCATTCCTGCCCTGGCCCACACGTTCCTTGTCTGTGTCACATCCGCGGGTTTAGGATGGCCACCATGTGGGATGTGTCCCAAGGAGGCCGTGCCAGCTTCTGTGAAGGCCCCGTGCCCTTCCCAGTGCGGCTGCGTCGGCAGCCCTGGGGGCTCCTTCTGCTGCCCTGAGCCCGCAGAGCAGGGCAGCGTTTGCTGATGGTTTCAGCCGTTCCTAAAGATCCTGTCAGGCTGTCTTAGACACTTGGGGTGAGGGATTCCTTCCAACCTGAGCCACTTTGGGTGGGCTGGGGGCGGCCCCAGGGCAGGGGGCAGTGTGTGCAGGGGCCCTTTGTGACACGGGGCAGCACGGTCACCGTGGCATGGAACGGGGCAGCGTGTCCAAGGGTCCTTTGTGACACGGGGTGACATAGGAGCTGGCGGTGACAAGGCCACGCCACAGTGCTCGGAGCACGCGACGGGACAGGATGGGACAGAGCGGTGCCGTGAGGAGCCCCCACACAGCGCACTTGTTCGTGTCTGACCCGGAGCTTTTCCGAGGCGTTATTCCTGCAGCTGACCTCGAGGCCTGACCACAGGACTTGGTGACCCGTGGCCTTCCCGAGGCTTCTCTCCTGCAGGTGTCCTCGAGGGTAGACCGTGGGACTTGGTGCCCTGGAGGCATCTCCCATCCCTGCCACTGGTGCCCTCGAGGCCAGACCACAATCCTTGACAGGTGTCTTCTGTCCTTGTGGCAGGAGCCCTCGAGACCAGAGTGCAGGACTTGCTGTCCTGTCGCCTTCCTGAGGCTTCTCTCTTGAAGGTGCCTTCCAGGCATGACTGCAGGCCTTGCTGTCTCGGAGCTTTTCCGAGGCATCTCTCCTTCAAGTAGCCACAAATCTGATCACTGACATGGAGCAGAGACCCCTGAGAGTGCCCCAGCTGGCCTGGGTGGAGGAAGAGGAAGAAGGCGCTGGAGCTGGCCCTGCACAGGAGACTGAAGAGGTAGTGCGGCAAGCCTCAGCAGGAGGGTGAGTGGCAGAGCTGGGCTGCTGGGCTGGTGGCTGCAGCCAGCTTGGCCACATCCCATCCCATGGCATCCCACCCAATCCCAGCCCATCCCAGCCCATCCCCTGGGCACTTGCCCATGGACAGGACTAAAGAGGGGCCGGGCAGACACCCCACAGTGGCCATGCTCCATCCCCTGGGGCATCCCAGGGCTGTCCCTGCCTGGGGAGCGCAGGGCTGGGCTGTGTTCTCCGGCCTCTCCCACAGCCCCTCAGCTCAGGCTGCGCTCGCTCTTTGCCAGGTGCAGCCGTGGACTGCACACAAGAACAGGAACGTACCCGTGGCCTCTTCCGCAGAACAGCGCAGGTACCTGCAGCCATCCCCAGCTGGGCTGGGCCTGCTGTCACCGCTCAGCCGAGCACCGTGCTTGGAGCATCCCTGGCTTCCTGCCTTTCTCCTACAGCTGGTTTGCAAATTCATCAAGAGGTTTCGGGAGGAAGAGACCAGCACCATGGGCACAGGGCTCAGAGCATATTCGCACATCTCCAAAACCAAGACCTGTGCTGCCCTGCTGGATATGCTCGTAGAGGAGGGGTTTTCCAATCCAAAGCAAGTAAGCAGCCTGTGGCCAGGGTTTGATCCTCCCAGGAACTGCTTGGCCTCCCAAGCCATGCCTACTGGTCACTGGAAGCCTTTGAGGCCATGGCAGTGTGGCGGCAAGGGAAGCACTTCTCTGGGGAAGCTGGGGACATTCCTCCCTCTGGCAGCTTTCCAAGTCTCCCCGTGCCTTCTCCAGGTGCCTGCCATGGTGAGGTACATCCACCAGTGGCTCATGGCCAGTCAGTTTGCTGAGCACAGGCTGAACAGAGCCCTGCTGGATCTCACCAAAGAACAGCCTGCTTATGTAGTAATGTGTCCTGGTTTGGGGCAAATTTGGGAGAAAACCTTCAGAAGGAGCCCCCAGAAAGCAAACCCCCACGGGCCCTCCCCCACCTGGTTCGGGAAGAATTTCCTCAGAGAATAGGGGAAACAACCTGTTTATTGAGCAGGCAAAACACTCCCCAGCAAAAAAAATGAACAACACCAGATGACAAAAAGTCTTTCACCACACTGAAGAGGTGACAAATTCAGAAAGTCTCTCCTGGGAGTGGTTGCCCAGTTCTCGGTCTCCAGTGCTGGGGATGGCTGCTGCAGGTCACAAAATGCTGGCTCTCGGTGTTTCATGGTGTTTCCCAGGTCCCAGTCCTGAGCAGGTTCAAATGGTATTCAGGAAAGGGAAAGAAAAAAAAAAAAAACAGTCCAGGGAAAAAACTGGATTGCCTAGCTAAACTAACTAATAAGCAAAAGCAAGGGCAAAAGCAAAAACCAGGAGCAAGAGCAAAGTGAAAGCAAGCAAACCAGCAAGCAAGCAAGAAAGCCAGCAAGCCCTAACCTCTCCTAGACACAGACTTTGGGGAGAGGTGAGCCGGCTGATAACAAGACAAAACAAACCTTCACTTTTCAGAGCCAGTCCCGAAGGTACAAAACATAACATCAAGCATAAACAGAACACACGATTGGGGATGCAAGCACCATAATGTCACCCTAGGACATTCCACCCCTTATCTCCAAATCATCAACATAACTACCAAACGTCATGTAAAAACTTCATCAAGTAAAAACTTCCATCTTTCACTTACTCAGACACATTTCCTTCCATCTCTCTTGCTCAAACTTTTGACACACATTTCCTTCTATATCACTTGCTCAGACCTTCGACACTTACACATTTCCTTCTGTCTCATGTCTGTGTGGTTTAATATACAGACAGTGGCAGTAACATCCAACAAACAGTGATATTTGCATATGAGTCTCACCCCACAATCAGGTCTCCCTGAGGTACACATCGTGTTCTTCCATATTTCTGCATTATTCACCGTGTACAACCTGGTCCCTGAGCAAAGACAATCCCACCAATGAGTTTGTCTGTACTCGCGGCAGAATTGATCCACACTGTCTTCCCTAACAAACCTCTGATATGTGCCACTGGGACTTTATCTCCATCTGCTATATTCATGGACTCAGACTGGGCAGGACCTGCTCCACTGGTGGAACCTCGGGTGGTAACTAACCAGGTGGCCTTTGCTAAATGCTGCTCCCAGTTCTTGAAAGATCCCCCACCCAATGCTTTCAAGGTGGTTTTTAACAGTCCATTGTACCTCTCCACTTTGCCTGCAGCTGGTGCATGGTAGGGGATATGGTACACCCACTCAATGCCATGTTCCCTCGCCCAGGTGTTGATAAGGCTGTTCTTGAAATGAGTCCCGTTGTCAGACTCAATCCTATCAGGGGTACCATGCCTCCAAAGGACCTGCTTTTCTAGGCCCAGGATGGTGCTCCGGGCAGTGGCGTGAGGCACAGGGTAGGTCTCCATCCATCCCGTGGTGGCTTCTGCCATTGTGATCACGTAGCGCTTGCCTTGGAGTGTCTGGGGCAGTGTGATGTAGTCAATCTGCCAGGCCCCCCCATACCTGTACTTGGACCAAAGCCCACCATACCACAGGGGCTTCACTCACTTGGCCTGCTTGATCTCAGCACACGTCTCACAGTCATGGATAACCTGAGAAATACTGTCCATGGTTAGATCCACTGCTTGGTCTCGTGCCCACTTAGAGGTGGCATCTCTGCCCTGATGGCCTGAGGCATCATGGGCCCATTGTGCTAGGAACAACTCCCCCTTATGTTGCCAATCCAAGTCTATCTTTGACACCTCTATCATTGCAGGCTGATCTACCTGCTGATTGTTTTGCTGCTCTTCATTAGCCCGACTCTTTGGGACATGGGCATCTATGTGGCGAACCTTCACAGGTAGTTTCTCTACCCAGGTAGCAATGTCTTTCCATTCTTCAGCAGCCCCGATTGGTTTTCCTCTACACTGCCAGTTAGCTGCTTTCCATCTCTCCAGCCATCCCCACAGAGCATTGGCTACCATCCATGAATCAGTGTAGAGGTAGAGCTTTGGCCACTTCTCTCTTTCTGCAATGTCTAGGGCCAGTTGAACGGCTTTGAGTTCAGCAAGTTGACTTGATCCACCTTCTCCTTCAGTGGCCTCTGCGAGCCATCATGTGGGGCTCCATAGAGCTGCTTTCCACTTCTGATTCATCCCTACGATGTGACAGGAACCACCAGTGAAAAGAGCGTAGCATGTTTCCTCTGCTGGCAGTTGGTTGCATGGTGGAGCTTCTTCAGCCTGTGTTACTGGTTCTTGTTCTTCATCTGTGACACCAAAACTTTCACCTTGGGGCCAATTTGTAATTGCTTCCAAAATCCCAGGGTGATTCAGTTTACCAATATGGGCGTGCTGCGTGATGAGAGCAATCCACTTGCTCCATGTAGCACTGGTGGCATGGTGGGTGGAGGGAACCTTTCCTCTGAACATCCACCCCAGCACCGGTAGTCGGGGTGCAGGAGGAGTTGTGCTTCCTTACCAATCACCTCTGAGGTGGCTTGGAGTCCTTCATAGGCAGCCAAGATTTCATTCTCTGTTGGGGTGTAGTTGGCTTCAGACCCTCTGTAGCTCTGACTCCAAAATCCTAATGGTCGGCCTCGAGTCTCATCAGGCACCTTCTGCCAAAGGCTCCAGGACAGACCATTGTTCCCGGCTGCAGAGTAGAGCATGTTCTTCACCTCTGGTCCCATCCTGACTGGGTCAAGGGCTAGTGCATGGGCGATTTCCTGCTTAATCTAGGCAAAAGCTTGTTGCTGCTCAGGGCCCCAATGGAACTCGTTCTTCTTGCAGGTGACCAGGTAAAGAGGGCTCACGATCTGACTGTACTCAGGAATGTGCATTCTCCAAAAGCCAATGGTGCCTAAGAAAACTTGTGTTTTCTTCTTATTGGTTGGTGGGGACATAGCTGTGATCTTGTTGATGACATCCGTAGGAATCTGACACCGTCCATCTTGCCACTTCACTCCCAAGAACTGGATCTCTTGAGCAGGTTCCTTAACTTTACTCTTCTTGGAGCGAAACCAGCTTCCAGGAGGATTCGGATGATTTTCTCTCCTTTCTCAAACACTTCTGCTGCTGTGTTCCCCCAGACAATGATGTCATTGATGTACTGCAGGTGTTCTGGAGCTTCACCCTTTTCCAGTGCAGCCTGGATCAGTCCATGGCAGATGGTGGGGCTGTGCTTCCACCCCCGGGGCAGTCGGTTCCAGGTGTACTGCACGCCCCTCCAGGTGAAAGCAAACTGAGACCTGCATTCTGCTGCCAGTGGAATGGAGAAAAACACGTTAGCAATGTCAACAGTGACGTACCACTTTGCTGCCTTGGACTCCAGCTCGTGCTGGAGTTCCAGCATGTCCGGTACAGCAGCGCTCAGTGGTGGAGTCACTTCATTCAAGGCACGATAGTCCACAGTCAATCTCCATTGTCCTTCAGATTAACGCACAGGCCAAATGGGGCTGTGGAAGGGTGAGTGGGTTTTGCTGACCACTTCTTGGCTTTCCAGCTCTCAAATCATCTTATGGATGGGAGCCACAGCATCTCGAGTTGTTCTGTACTGTTGGCGATGCACTGTTGAAGTGGCAATTGGTACCTTTGCTCTTCTCCCTTCAGAAGTCCTACTGTAGTTGGATTCTCAGACAGTCCAGGCAAGGTGTTCAATTGATGGACGCCCTCTGTCACTGCAGCTGCTATCCCAAATGCCCACCTCAGTCCTTTTGGGTCTTTAAAATACCCCCTTTGGAGGTAATCTATGCCCAAAATGCATGGGGCCTCTGGGCCAGTCACAATAGGGTGTTTTTTCCACTCATTTCCAGTCAGGCTCACCTCAGCTTCCACCAAGGTAAAGTCCTGTGATCCCCCTGTCACGCCAGCGATGGAGACAGGTTCTGCCCCAACATGTCTTGATGGGACTAATGTGCATTGTGCACCAGTATCAACCAAAGCCTTCTATTTTTGTGGTTCTGATGTGCCAGGCCAATGAATCCACACAGTCCAGAAAACAGTTTTCCCTCACCTCTACCTGGCTAGAGGCAGGGCCCCTCTAAGCCTGTTTATCCTTCTTTCATTGAGCATATGTCTTAGAGCTTCCTTCAAGGGGATCTGACATATCATCATCATCATCATACCTGGCAGCTTGGCTATGGGCAACTGGAGCTGCTTTCCTTTTGGTGGAACTTCCTCTCTGAGTCTTGCCTTCCTTCAATTCACACACCCATAGTGCCAGAGCAGCAGTAGATTTTCCATCCCATCTCCTCATATTTTCTCTGCAATCACTCAGGAAGAACCACAGCTCAGCTCGTGGGGTGCACCTTTTCTCCCCATCTGGGGAACGTCTGCGTTGGATACCAGGGCCTCTAATTTGTACTGC
Source organism: Anomalospiza imberbis (assembly GCF_031753505.1). Taxonomy (NCBI): domain Eukaryota; kingdom Metazoa; phylum Chordata; class Aves; order Passeriformes; family Viduidae; genus Anomalospiza; species Anomalospiza imberbis. The sequence continues at coordinate 100,617 of NW_027099883.1, forward strand.
CGAGATTTGGAGAAGGTCCTCTTTAATCTCCTCCCTGAGTTTCTTGTTATTCTCCTCTATCTTGTCTTCTAATTTCTGCAGACGTGTTTCCACTGCTGCAATTCTGGTGTCTGTTGGGCCATGCACAGCATCTGCATATGCCTGGAGCTTCTTCGCCATATTGAGCACGGTCTCGTCCTTCTCATCCCGCTTCATTATTGCTAAAGCAGAAGCGCATTCATGTGGCCCCAGCCGTACAAGTTTTAGCCACATCACAGATGTACATGGTCCATGTCTGGATTCCTAGTTGTTGTGTCATCTGAGAAGATAATCTCTGCCACTGCCATTTCTCTCAGGCGTTGGATCCCTTGTTCCACAGTCTTCCACTGGGTCTGCTGCATATAAAGATCATCTGCACACAGGTATCTTTGTGCTACACTTTCCAGGAGCCGTGCCCAGAGGCTGTGAGGGTTAGCCCCCTTCATCATTCCTTGGTCGATGACAGGATCATGTGACAGGGATCCCAAATGCCTCGCTTCAGTGCCATCCAGAATTGTAGCTTCTCCTGCAGCATCCCAAAGACAGACCGACCAACTAATTATAGACTCATTAGGTTGTCGAGTGTAATCCTTTCTTAGGCCACAGAGGTCCTTTAGGGAAAAGGACTCAATATTGGCCTCTGATCTTGTACCAGTTTCTTTGACTCCAGATTTTATGTCAGGAGGCGTTGAGGGTCCTTCTCCTGCATCGTAATCATCATCGTCATCCACTGGTCGATCGGTCTTGTCTGTGCACTTTCCACTTCTCGTGCTGGTAGCAACAGCCATTGGTTGAGGCTTACAGTCTGGTTTAGCTGCTGGCTTCGAGCCTGGGCTGTTGGCTGCAGCCTGAGTGACTGGGATCGCTGCTGATTTATCTCCCTGCCCCCCCTCCTCTGTCTGCTGCCCTACAGGACCTAGCAGGGTGCGATAAGCATATGCCAGGGCCCAGCTCACTGCAATGATCTTTTTCTCCTTAGGGGTATCATGGCACTTCTCTTTCAGGTACTTTGCCACCTCATCTGGGTTCTGAATTTGTTCACATGGAAAGTCCCAGACTAGAGGGTCAGAAAACTCCTTTAAGATTTGGTCCATTTCCCACACCACTCAGGATTTCTCACGCCTGGGTCTACTCCTGGGTTAGGGGTCTTATCAGCCCTTCTAGAAATCTCAGCCCTCATTCTAGAGAAGCTGCAGACTGTATAGAGAAAGCTTACCAAATTAAATACCAGAAAGATGGTCTCTTTAACATTCAGGGGAAACTGAACATTCTCCAAAAGGGATGTAACAGATTCAGAGGAGAAGAAGGAAAGCAAAGGCTGAAAAGCCTCATCTCCTGCTTCTCCTCTAACAAACTGGGTGCACAACCATAACCATGAACCAAACATTCCTGGAACAGACTCCAGCACCTTTATAAACCTCCTGCAAGCCATTACAACCAAGCCCAGCCCAATGGATATTCTGGTCAGTGCCCTTCTGCTGCAAAAACGACATATTAGGGACAATACCGGAGCTATTTCAGGATAAGAAAATAAACCTAGGGACCATAGAGGTATTAAGACCTCAAAAAACCCTAGGGACCAGAAACACATGCAGGCCTCCACTTCAAGAGACATTATGAATTCAAAAAGCATAGCCAGTAACTCTCTATACCAGACCAGAGTAATTGCAACCAAAATATGATTAGAACATGGTTTTTTCCACTCTCTTGAGCCACGAGTTGGGTGCCAAAATATTTGCCCTAGTTTAGAGCAAATTTGGGAGAATACCTCTGGAAGGAGCCCCCAGAAAGCAAACCTCCCACGGCTCCTCCCCCACCTGGTTCAGGAAGAATTTCCTGGGAGAGAAGTGGAAAAAAATTGTTTATTTAACAAGCAAAACACTCCCCAATACAAAAAACAACACCAGATGACAAAACTCTTTCACCGTTCTGAAGAGATGACAAATTCAGAAAGTCTCTCTGGGAGTGGTCACCCAGTTCTCGGTCTCCAGTGCTGGGGATGGCTGCTGCAGGTCACAAAATGCTGGCTCTCGGTGTTTCTTGGTGTTTCCCAGGTTCCAGTCCAGAGCAGGTTGGGATGGTATTCAGGAAAGGGAAAGGAAAAAAAAAAACAGTCCAGGGTAAAAATTGGATTGCCCAGCTAAACTAACTAATAAGCAAAAGCAAAAAACAGGAGCGAGAGCAAAGCAAAGCAAGCAAGCCAGCAAGCCAGCAAGCCAGCAAGCCAGCCTCCCCTAGACACAGACCATGGGGGGGAGTTGAGCCGGCTGATAACAAGACAAAACAAACCTTCACTTTCAGAGTCAGTCCTGAAGGCACAGAACATAATATCAAACATAAACAGAACACACGACTGGGGATACAAGCACCATAATGTCACCCTAGGACACTAACCGAGGGAGTTCTACTAAAGTGAAGATAGTCTCAACCTCCCATGACTGAGCAGCTGGGTATGATCTGTCAGATCCCATTGAAGGTACCTCTACCATGTATGCCCAGGAAAGAAATAATAACCAGGGTTAGAGGGGCCCTGCCTCTAGCCAGGAAGAGGCACAGGAAAACTGGATCTCCTGGACGGTGTGGATCCAATGGCCTGGCATATCAGAGCCACAAAAATACAATGCCTTAGTTGATACTGGAGCGCAGTGTACCCTGATACCATCGGGACATGTGGGGGCAGAACCTGTTTCCATTGCTGGGGTGACAGGGGGATCACAGCAATTGGCCCTGTTGGGAGCCAAGGTGAGCCTGACTGGGAAGGAGCAGCAGAAACATCCTATTGTGAGCGGCCCAGAGGCCCCGTGAATTCTGGGCATAGACTTCCTCCAGAACAGCTACTACAAAGAACCAAAGAGACTCAGGTGGGCTTTTGGCACAGCTGCTATAGAGGCAGAGAACATTAGGCAATTGAACACCTTGCCTGGACTGTCAGAGCACCCATCTTCCACCTGAGGGTGGAAGAGCAGCGAGTGCCAATTGCCACCTCGACAGTGCATCGCCGGCAGTATTGGATGGATCGAGGTGCTGTGATCCCCATCCACCAAATGATCCATTAGCTGGAGAGCCAAGGGGTGGTCAGCAAAACCCACTCACCCTTCAACAATCCCATCTGCCCTGTGCCCAAGTCTGACAGAGAATGGAGATTGGCTGTGGACTATCGTGCCTTGAATGAAGTGACTCCACCGCTGAGCGCTGCTGTGCCGGACATGCTGGTACTCCAGCACGAGCTGGAGTCCAAGGCAGCAAAGTGGTACGCCACCTTTGACATTTGCAACATGTTTTTCTCCACTCCTCTGGCAGCAGAATGCAGGTCTCAGTTTGCTTTCACCTGGAGGGGCGTGCGGTACACCTGGAACCGACTGCCCCAGGGGTGGAAGCACAGCCCCACCATCTGCCACGGACTGATCCAGGCTGCACTGGAAAAGGGTGAAGCTCCAGAACACCTGCTGTACATCAGTGGCATCATTGTGTGGGGGAACACAGCAATGGAAGTATTTGAGAAAAGAGAGAGGATCATCCAGATTCTGCTGGAAGCCTGCTTTGCCATCAAGAGGAGCAAAGTCAAGGGCCTTGCCTGAGAAATCCAGTTCCTGGGAGTAAAGTTGCAAGATGAATGGCATCAGATTCCCACTGAGGTCACCAAAAGGATCACTGCGATGTCTCCACCAACTAGCAAGAAGGAAAAATGAGCCTTCCTAGGCGCCATAGTTTTTTGGAGAATGCACATTCCAAGTACAGCCAGGTGGTGAGCCCTCCCTACCTGGTCACCCACAAAAAGAACAGTTTCCACTGGGGCCCTGAATACCAACAAGCTTTCACCGAGATTAAGCAGGAGGTCGCTCAGGCAGTAGCCCTTGGCCCAGTCAGGATGGGACCAGAGATGAAGAATGTGCTCTACTCTGCATTGTAGGGAAGAACTGGAAGTGGAAAGCAGCCATATGGAGCCCCACACGACAGGTAGCACAAGCTACTAAAGGAGAAGGTGGATCAAGTCAACTTGCTGAAGTCAAGGCCGTTCAGCTGGCCCTGGACATTGCTGAGAGAGAGAAGTGGCCAAAGCTTGACCTTTATATGGATTCTTGGATGGTAGCCAATGCTCTGTGGAGCTGGCTGGGAAGGTGGAAAAAGGCCAACTGGCAGCATAGAGGAAAACCAATCTGGAATGCTGATGAGTGGAAAGACATTGCCTCTTGGATAGAAAATCTGTCTGTGAAAGTCTGTCATGTAGATGCCCATGTCCCCAAGAGTCGGGCTAATGAGGAACACCGAAACAACAAGCAGGTAGATCAGGCTGCAATGATAGAGGTGTCAAAGATAGATTCAGATTGGCAACACAAGGGGGAGTTGTTCCTAGCTCAATGGGCCCATGATGCCTCAGGCCATCAGGGTAGAGATGCCACTTTTAAGTGGGCACGAGACCGAGGGGTGGATTTAACCATGGACAGTATTTCTCAGGTTATCCATGACTGTGAGACGTGTGCTGAGATCAAGCAGGCCAAGTGAGTGAAGCCCCTATGGTATGGTGGGCGGTGGTCCAAGGACAGGTATGGGGAGGCCTGGCAGACTGACTACATCACACTGCCCCAGACACGCCAAGGCAAGCGCTACGTGCTCACAATGGTAGAAGCCACCACGGGATGGTTGGAGACCTCCCCTGTGCCTCACGCCACTGCCCGGAGCACCATCCTGGGCCTAGAAAAGTAAATCCTGTGCAGGCATGGTACCCCTGATAGGATTGAGTCTGACAACGGGACGCATGTCAAGAGCAGTCTTATCACCACCTGGGCGAGGGAACATGGCATTGAGTGGGTGCACCATATCCCCTGCCATGCACCAGCTGCAGGCAAAGTGGAGAGGTACAATGGACTGTTAAAAACCACCTTGAAAGCATTGGGTGGGGGATCTTTCAAAAACTGGGAGCAGCATTTAGCAAAGGCCACCTGGTTAGTTACCACCCGAGGTTCCACCAATGGAGCAGGTCCTGCCTAGACTGAGTCCCTGAATATAGCAGATGGAGATAAAGTCCCAGTGGCACATATCAGAGGTTTGTTAGGGAAGACAGTGTGGATCAACTCTGCCGTGAGTACAGACAAACCATTCGTGGGATTGTCTTTGCTCAGGGACCAGGTTGTACACGGTGAATAATGCAGAAATATGGAAGAACACAATGTGTACCTCAGGGAGGCCTGATTGTGGGGTGAGACTCATATGCAAATATCACTGTTTGTTGGATGTTACTGCCACTGTCTTTACATTAAACCACACCGACATGAGACAGAAGTAAATGTGTGTCTAAAGTTTGAGCAAGAGAGATGGAAGGAAATGTGTCTGAGTAAGTGAAAGATGGAAGTTTTTACTTGATTAAGTTTTTACATGATGTTTGGTAGTTATGTTGACGATATGGAGATAAGGTGTGGAATGTCCTAGGGAGACATTATGGTGCTTGCATCCCCAATCGTGTATTCTGTTTATGCTTGATGTTATTTTCTGTGCCTTCAGGACTGGCTCTGAAAAGTGAAGGTTTGTTTTGCCTTGTTATCAGCCGGCTCACCTCTACCCAGAGTCTGTGTCTAGGAGAGGTTAGGGCTTGCTGGCTTTCTTGCTTGCTTGCTGGCTTGCTTGCTTTCACTTTGCTCTTGCTCCTGGTTTTTGCTTTTGCCCTTGCTTTTGCTTATTAGTTAGTTTAGCTAGGCAATCCAATTTTTTCCCTGGACTGTTTTTTTTCTTTCCCTTTCCTGAATACCATTTGAACCTGCTCAGGACTGGGACCTGGGAAACACCATGAAACACCGAGAGCCAGCATTTTGTGACCTGCAGCAGCCATCCCCAGCACTGGAGACCGAGAACTGGGCAACCACTCCCAGGAGAGACTTTCTGAATTTGTCACCTCTTTAGTGTAGTGAAAGACTTTTTGTCATCTGGTGTTGTTCATTTTTTGTGCTGGGGAGTGCTTTGCCTGCTCAATAAACAGGTTGTTTCCCCTATTCTCTGAGGAAATTCTTCCTGAACCAGGTGGGGGAGAGGTGGTGGGGGGTTTGCTTTCTGGGGGCTCCTTCTGGAGGTTTTCTCCCAAATTTGCCCCAAACCAGGACACATTACTACATAAGCAGGCTGTTCTTTGGTGAGGTCCAGCAGGACCCTGTGCAGCCTGTGCTCAGCAAACTGACTGGCCATGAGCCACTGGTGGATGTACCTCACCATGGCGGGCACCTGGAGAAGGCACAGGGAGACTTGGAAAGCTGCCAGAGGGAGGAATGCCCCCAGCTTCCCCAGAGAAGTGCTTCCCTTGCCACCACACTGCCATGGCCTCAAAGGCTTCCAGTGACCAGTAGGCATGGCTTGGGAGGTGAAGCAATTCCTGGGAGGATGAAATCCTGGCCACAGGCTGCTTACTTGCTTTGGATTGGAAAACCCCTCCTCTACGAGCATATCCAGCAGGGCAGCACAGGTCTCCTGTGCAGGGCTAGCTCCAGCGCCTTCTTCCTCTTCCTCCACCCAGGACAGCTTGGGCACTCTCGGGGGTCTCTGCTCCATGTCAGTGACTGGATTTGTGGCTACTTGCAGGAGAGATGCCTCGGAAAAGCTCCGAGACAGCAAGGCCTGCAGTCGTGCCTGGAAGGCACCTTCAAGAGAGAAGCCTCAGGAAGGCAACAGGACAGCAAGTCCTGCACTCTGGTCTCGAGGGCTCCTTCCACAAGGACAGGAGACTCCTGTCAAGGATTGTGGTCTGGCCTCGAGGGCATCGGTGGCAGGGATGGGAGTTGCCTCTGGGGCACAGAGTCCCACGGTCTGCCCTCGAGGACACCTGCAGGAGAGAAACCTCGGGAAGGCCACGGGTCACCAAGTCCTGTGGTCAGGCCTCGAGGTCAGCTGCAGGAATAACATCTCGGAAAAGCTCCGGGTCAGACACGAACAAGTGCGCTGTGTGGGGGCTCCTCACGGCACCGCTCTGTCCCATCCTGTCCCATCGCGTGCTCCGAGCACTGTGGCGTGGTCTTGTCACCGCCAGCTCCTATGTCACTCCGTGTCACAAAGGGCCCTTGGACACACTGTCCCGTTCCATGCCACGGTGACCGTGCTGCACCGTGTCACAAAGGATCGCTGCACACACTGCCCCCTGCCCTGGGGCCACCCCCAGCCCACCCAAAGTGGCTCAGGTTGGAAGGAATCCCTCACCCCAAGTGTCTAAGACAGCCGAACAGGATCTTTAGGAACAGCTCAAACCCTCAGCAAACGCTGCCCTGCCCTGCAGGCTCAGGGCAGCAGAAGGAGCCCCCAGGGCTGCCGACGCAGCCGCGCTGGGAAGGGCACGGGGCCTTCACAGAAACTGGCACGGGGCCTTCTTGGGACACGTCCCACATGGTGGCCATCCTAAACCCGCGGATGTGACACAGACAAGGAACGTGTGGGCCAGGGCAGGAATGCTGCTCCGACCCCTGGGGCCCGGGGAGCGCTGACATCAGCAGGTGTGGCAGAGTCCCTGCCCAAGCAGACCTGCCACCCCCCGAGCCCTGGCAGCACCGGTGCCCGTCTCCTGCCCCAGAGACCTGTGCCCGTGGGGGGCTTCTGTGCCAGAGGGAGCCAAAGCCCACTTGCATTGGGGGCTGCGCTCCTGCCTGCAGGGGCTGTTGGCAGGAGCACCTGGAGCAACTGCTGGCAACACTTGGTCTCTGTCAGAAGCTCTTACTCCATGCTGAAATTATTTTCTCATTGAAGTTATTGCCTTCAGCACAAAAACACCTTAGCGGCGAAGGCACAGAAGAATCTGGCAAGTAAGAATCCTCAATTTAGGAAAGCTTTACTTCCCATTGCCCAACTCAAGTAGTTCCAAAAAGTTGCAAGCTTCCCAAATTAATTGGGATGGCCTGAGGAGGTGAAGAGTTGGAATTTTGCTTCCCATCTCAAAGCAGCAACTCATTTGCCTTAACCTCATCCACTGAGGGTCACTTTACAGAACAGAGCACTACAGAAAAAAAGGGAAAAAACAGGGGCCATGCTTTGGTTTTCTATGAACAGATGATAATATCCTTATTCTCTTAAGGAATAAAAGCTCTCAAGAAATGAAAGTCCAGTCAGTGGTACAATAGTAGCCCAAAGAAATGAGTAGATGGCAAAAGGCCTAATCCTGCCCCTGGTACAGAGATCTGAGTGGCCAGTAAAGTACAGCTCTGCCCTCTTGTTCCCTGCAGGAGAATCAGGACCATGAAGAAGAAAAGTCACAGATATTCCTTCTGGCCTCCCTAACCAAAGCTGTGCCAAAGCACAGATGCTGCCTTCAAACTGACTCAAATTCCAGCCTAGACCTCTCACCTTCCAGACAACTCCTTCTCCAACACCCCACCAGCACCAAGCCCCCCAAACTCCCGCACAGAAGCCCTCAACACCCCGCCAGGAGCCCCAGCTGTCCCCGTCCCTCCGCAGAGATTTCCCACCCTCCAGCAGACGCCCTGGTTCCCTGCAGGTGCCGTGGGATGGCACTCAGGAGGATCTGCTCCAAGGCCTTCCCCTGGAGCACGCTCAGGCTGCCAGGCCTATGGATCCTGGATCACCCTTCCCACCGAGCCTTCCTGTGCACAGCTGTTCCATTTGCACCTTTGCGCTCAGCTCGGACTTCTCCACTTCACCAGGAGTGCTGGGAAAGGATGGAGAGCAGCCTGGCAAGCTCTTTCTGCAGCTCTCCATTTACCCTCGGGGAGGGAGAACATTCCACAGGAAAGCAACTGGTGCCACAAGGAGCGGGTGGCCTCAGGCACCTTTGGGGATGGAACAAGGCCTTGGTTTGACATAAGTAAGCACAAGCAATTCACATGAGTAAACAAGTAATTAGCACAGACATGCCTAAGTACTTAGCACCAGTTAGCATAAGAAAAACCTGGCAGGCCTAACTTGACATGAGAGTGACCTGACAAAAAGCTTTAGACACAGTCTACCAGAAGAACTAAGGGCAAGTGTGGAATCAGCCCTGTGCAGGGAAGCCCTGAGGAAGACTTTGTGCTGCTTTGGGGCATCGAGACCGCTCCTGGCCAGGGCCTGGACATCAGCTTCAAGTATGGGAATCTGACAGAATGTATTTCCAACCGCCTGCCTATGGAATCACCTCAGTGGTGTAAAGATGGATGGTGTTTCTGATACAACACCTACATCAACCCACTGAAATTTATATGTGGCAGAGAAACACTTTAGTGGGGTGCTGACCCCTGCCCTCCTGCCAGGTCAATAAAAAAGCTTTTGGCTGACAATGCATTTGTCTGCCGATTTCTTTGAATGAGGGAGACCCCTCAGGATTGCTGTATCCTGAGGGAACACCGTTGGCCTTGGCCTGTAGGCACCTGCACAAGCTTAAAATCAGCTGCCTCAGCTTCCAGGACCTCTCTTGGCCGGCATCCTGACGTGGATGCAGGACTGCTGTGAGGCACTGCTGGGACCCAGCGGGACAGGACCGGCTGTCTCGTGTCCACGTAGCACCCCTCACACAGCCAGGGCCATCCCTAAACCAGACAAACACTCACGTGTCAGCACAGGGGAGCAAGGAGCACTGGGCTCCTCTCAGGGTATCTCAAAGTTTGAGAATCCACCACAGCACTGGTAAATTTTGTGGGGGACCAAGGACTTTGAGTATCAAAAGGGAAACTCCAGTTTGTAGGGAGGGAAGTAAAATGCCTAGGACATGTGATTTGTCAAGGGAGCTGGCGGCTGAACCCTGAGAGAATTGCAGGGATAGCCTCACTCCCATGACCAAAAACTAAGAGAGAGAAGTCAGAAGGTTTTTAGGCCTGTTGGGATATTGCAGGCTATGGATTGAAGGATACACGCAGGCCATCAGGTTCTTGTATGAAAAGTTAGTAGAAGAAGAGATTAGGTGGGAAGAAGACGACAAGCAAATTTTGGAGATTTAAAGCAAACATTAATCAGTGCAGCAGCACTGAGTCTTCCTGCCTTAGACAAACCCTTCTATCTGTTTGTGGATATAGAAAAAGGGGCAGCACATGGAGGGTTAGCCCAGGACCGGGGAGGATCCAGGAAACCAGTGGCCTATTTATCAAAACTGCAAGACCCTGTCAGCTGGGGGTGGCCAACCTGCATTCAGGCAGTGGCAGCGAGCGCCCCGCTCGTAGAAGAAAGCAAAAAAATAACCTCTGGGGGAAAACTGAAAATATATACCCCACACTCAGTAAGGAGTATCCTCAGCTAAAAGGCTGAGAAATGGCTCACTGATTCCCAAGTACTAAAATATGAAGCCATCTTAATAGATAATGGTTTAGAGCTAGTCGTGAGTAACCAACTCAGCCCTGCCCAGCTTTAGATGGAAAAGCAGGTGAGGAATTAATATATAATTGCCTAGAGGTTATAAACTATCAAACTAAAGTAAGAGAGGACCTAATGGATCAACCACTCCAAGGTGGAAAACGATTATACATCGATGGATTTTCACGGGTAATCCAGGGCACAGGGTATTGGGGTAGGCTATAGTAGATGTAGAGTTAGTGGCCCTAGAAAAAGGAAAGTTACCTTCCAACTGGTCAGCCCAAGCATGTGAGTTGTATGCCCTAAAGTGAGCTCTGGAAATATTAACACAGAAAAGAGAAACAATATATACAGACTCAAAATATGGTTTTGGTGTAGTGCATACCTTTGGAAAAATTTGGAAGAGTGAGCTATTAAATTCAAGGGGAAAGGAACTAAAAACTTCTTTTAGAAGTGTTAGAAACTTTACAATTACCAGAAGAAGTGGCAGCAGTATATGTTAAAAGACATAAAAAAGGAGTGACTCAAGAAGCACTAGGGAACCATTTAGCAGATTTAGATGCTAAGAATTCAGCCGAATCAGGGACAGAAAAAATAATGATAGCATTAACCCCCATGAGAGAAATGGAAGAAGTCCCCGTATTCAGTGAGACAGAAGAGAAAGAATTCCTTAAAACAGGAGCAAAGAAAGATAAACAAAGGGAAGTGGAAAGCCAATGTTGTGAGTAAAACACTTCTAGAATCAATCATTCCCCGACACGGGATGGTGAACAGGATTGATTCAGACCAAGTGTAAGAGGCCGTCTGAAGCCCCCACTTTTGCCTACCAATTGCCACGAGGAGAAACCCCTTCCCCCAATACAGTAACAGCTTGGAGAGAGCAGCAGTGCAGGTGCAGTTGCTGCACAGTTACGTTAGCTGTTCCGAACAGGGCCTGGCAAGGACTTGGCAAGGAGTTGGCATGAACACAGGAAGGAACGGCCTACTGCATATTTGCCCACTCTCCTCCTGAAGCCAAATGAACTTTTGGGGTGACCCTAGTTGTCTCTCACTGAAGACCTCTCATCTGCCCCATTACCACTGTGACAGACGGACGGAGATCGAAAACCCTCCTCCCAAGGACTGAGACTGAGACCCCTACCACAGGGAGTGGGGAAACCACTAATGACACGACCTGTTCTTCTTCAGTAATTCCAATGGACTTATTCTTCATTGTGTTTGTCCTGCCTTGGTGGTTTCAGTGGACTCACTTGTTCCCCTGCAGCAATTTCAACAGACTTTCATTGTCCTGCATGTTCCCCTCTTTTTTCCTCTGTTGAGTATAAATGGACCCCTGAGTTGACCAGAACTTCGAAGACTTCCCCGACACGACCAGACGGATCCCCATCGTCCGGACCAGTGAGGATCTCACCCGTGTTGGTAGCTATTCCCATCCCCCTCTTTTCTCTCTCTCTCTCTCTATCCTTTTATCTCCTTTCTGATCCCCACTATTGCATTTGCTGTTTTGGCCCCTAATAAAGGTGCATTTGTTGTGATTAACTAATAGTCCCTTGTTGTTTGTCTTTTTGCACTTTTGGGATCGGTGAAAAGAACCATCATGACACCCCGCACAAGCGGATCGTGACACCAAGGAGCTCATTTCACCTCTAAAATACTGCAAAAAGTTGTTCAAACCCTGGGAGTAAATGGGAATTACACACTCCAAGGCATCCACAGAGTTCTAGTCAAATTGAGAGGATGAATCAAACTCTTAAAAGAGCTCTAGATAAGCTGATGATTGAAACCCAGATGTCATGGATGAAATGTCTCCCTTTGTCCTTATTAAGACTTAGAACTCAACCCCAGTTAGATCTGGGGGTGTCACCCTATGAAATGACGTTTGGGTTACCCTTTTTGACCTCACCCCAGAGGGTTGCCACCTATGAGGAAGAGAAAGCCAATGCCAAGAAATACGTTATGTCTATAGCAGAAACCTTCAAAGGGCTAAGACATAGAGGGGCTATTGCTCAAACTACCACCCTGGATTTCAGAATCCATAATATTAATTCTGAGGATTTGATCAAGTAATGATCAAGTCATGGAGAGATCAGTCTTTAACTCCTCAGTGGGAAGGTCCCTTTCAGGTACTGCTCACCACCGAATCGGCCGTGTGAACTGCAGAGTGGGGATGGACTCATGCCAACAGATGGACTCATGCCAACAGAGTTAAAGGCCCAGCAGGAAAAACACAAAAAATGCACTACATATAACATCCAGACCAGGTGAAACAAGATTGAATCTCAAGCAGAGACTGAAAGACAACCAGAAAAACACCAAGATGCCCAAAGTCAAGCTTCCACCAACCAGTTTGAGAACTGTCTTCCTGTTTTAATGGGTGTGAATTACCAGCACCTGTTGAGGAGAAGTACACAAGGGACGGTAAGAGGCAATGGGGCAGCTTCTTTAAGAAAATAAGACAAAGGAAGGAGGGCAAGACCCCTTTGTTTGCTACCAAGAAGACTCCATAGCCCTGCTGCGGGTAGCAACCCCGTAGGCATGGTAAGGTAGGGACAAAAAGCCATATCGGACCACTGTCATTCCCCAACTGTCTTTGAATACAACAGGGACTGGAGGGCAAGACCGAGCTGGCCTCTGGACCCCTAAGATACAATGACTGTGGGTAGCAACTACATAGGCATGATAGATGGGAGTCAAAGCCATCCTGCACCTCTGTTAGGCCCTTTTGTCCATTCCAAATAAGTGTGTCTAAGGAAAACCTGAGATTTTTCTCCTGTTCCCACTGTCCTTGCCCACATCAACAGATGCTAGTATGACTCTTTCAAGAGAGAGAGAAATTTTTTTACTTAATTGTTCAAGCATAATGACATATAGAAAAAGAAAAGGGGGTTTGTTATAGATGAGTAATCCTATGGTTGACTCTCCCAATTAAGGGGTGAATATTAAGTATATGTTAAGTTGTGTAGGTGTATAGTTATCTTTCCCTTCCCCCTTGCATTGTTATCATGGGATGCCCTCAGTAGTCAGGGCATTTGGGAGGGTCGGCTTGTTGCTATGGCAGCGCCTGAGCTCAAATCAAGCTGTAAGAAAGTGATCTCCACCACTGGACAGCGAAGGAGGAGTGGATTGACAAGACTTTGGGAGGGACTGGAGGTATTAAAGACAGAACATCCATTTTGTAGATAAGCACATGGTGACTGAATCCTTTGCTCCGGAAACTATTTATTCTTTATTCACTCTTCTGTTGTATTTTGACAAGGTCTTAATAAACCATTTAAATTCTTGAAACTGAAAATTGTTTCTCACATGGGGTTGGGGAATGTGGGGCAAGGTTGTCCACACTGGGTCAGACCTCAAGGTAAAACTTCTCTGACCTGGCCAGACCTCCTTAGGAGCGGCCCAACATCAATATCAATCACAGAATGCTGCAATCAGCTCTTCTCTAAAGAGAGCAGTAATAAAAGACACTCTTTAAAATAGGAATACATATTTCTCATAAGCTCTTTGAAATATTTCTCCATAACTGTAAAAGGAAACCTTCTTAATGAACTACATTAGAGCAGAGGGAAATCAACCCACAGCCATGGCTTCTCAGGACTTGCTTCATCCTAATGAGAACCGTGGAGCATTTGGAGCTGAGCCCTGGAACCTCAGGGCCTGAGAGGAGATTGCACAAACCTGTCCAGGAGTCAAAGTCAGAGAAAAAACCCAAAGTTTCTCGAGCCATTAATGGGTGCCACTGAGGTCCATCCCCAACACAGGCTCCTCATGGACTCCTTGGAGGAGAGAACTGGAGGCCAGGATGGCACAAAAACCTCTCAGAGACTCAAATTGCACAAAAACCTCTCAGTATGGAAAGGAAAATCCAAAGTAACAGAGAAAAGTTGAGTATCTCAAAGCATTCATGAGCCCCACTGAGTGTCAGCACAAAGCTCTCAAGGGACTCGTTAAAGCAGATAATTGGGGCCATGATTGCACAAACCTCACACAGAGTCTGGATTAAAAGGGAAACACCAAGTACCTTAAAAGAACTGAAGTACCTTGAAGCATTAATGAGCCACACTGAGTGTTGTTCCTGACAAAGCCTCTCCAGGGACTAATTACAGCAGATAATTGGAGGCCATGATTGCACAAAGCTCTCAGAGACTCCAAGGCAAAAGCCAAAGCCAAAGTGCTTTGAAAAACCTGCAGTCCCTGGGAGCATGAAGGAGCCCCCAGGGCCATTCCTGAGCAAAACTCCCCAGGGACTCCTTCCAGCAGATCCTTGAGGCCACTGGGATGTGGGCTAGGGGGGATGCTGAGGGCAGGACAAGAGGCTGACAGTGCCCAGCCTGGCTGGGGCTGTGCCAGGAGGCCCCAGTGCCTCAGGACAAGGTGTCTCCTGACAGCCCTTGGTGGCACAGACCCTGCTGTGCCCCACGGCACCAGGACTTGGCTTCTCTTTGTCCCCACCTGTCATCAGTGCCTCCAGTTCTCTGCTCTGCCTGGGGCCTGGGGACACTTTCTCAGTCGTGTCCCTCAGTGGGACCCATTAAAAGTCAAAGAAACTTTGGAGTTGGATTCTGACTTGGAGTTCTGGAGAGGTTTCTGCAGCTCCCTCTCAGGGCCTGATGTTCAGGGCCTGAGCACAAAGCCCCAGAGGGTCATTAAAGTCCTTGTGCTGTGTCTGTGCTGCTGAGCTGGGCCGGGCTCCTGGCCCAGAGGGTGATCCTGGTAACCAAGGAGAGCTTCAAAAGCGCATTTCTCTGGATGAGCAGCTCTTCTCCCAGCCCAGCAGGGCTGGGGCACGCCTGCAGCCAGCCCGGGCACAGCACAGAGGCACAGAGAGCTTCCATCAGTCAGGGCTGGGAAGGTGCTGAGAAGTGCCTGGGGCAGAATCACTGGCAGCCCTTGGCACAGGAACCTCTGGCTGCAGGACAATGCAGCTGCAGCTCCTGGAGTGATCTCCTACAGCTGGAACATCCCAATGCCCACAGACCCTGTGAGTACAACTCTGAGTATTTCTGGTGCAGGGCAGGTGAAATGCTCATGAAGCCTTGACATGCTGAGGGGTTCTGATCAGTCATAGAATATTTCCAAGACAATGATTTTGATAAAAATGAGGCGATTTCCTAAGAATTTATATTCAGTTTCCTACTATTGGAGAATGGCAGGAAGGGAGGAATAGATATTAACGGTTGATTATGAATGTTGACAAGGGCCTGAGACATCCAAACTGTTACTTTTAGGGATCAATAGGTGCACAGGAGATCCCTAATGTGCTTGCAGCCACTCTGCCCATGGACAGCAGCAGCATCACCTCTGCTGGAGCCATCAGGCTCAGTCTGAGCTGTCCTTTCTCCAAGCTGCAAACAGAACCTGCCCCCAGCCAGTGCCCTGCAAACAGGCAGGGTTCTGTCAGGCCAAGGAGAGTGCACAGAGATTTGGGGTCTGTGAGTGCTGGCAGGGAGAGCTCAGGCACAGGGAAACACCTGCAGGAGGAAAATCTCCAGGAAGCAGAGAGAAGATCAGGGAAGGAGAGAAAGCAAAAACCAGAAATGCTGTGGCATGGAGAGTTTAGAGATGTCCAGAGGATCCCCTCCAGTGCAGCCCCTCCCTCTGAACAAGCCCCCTCCCTCCTGTCCCCCCAGCCAAGCCTCTGCCCTCAGGGCCGGGGCTCCAAGGCGTGCAGCCCCTCCTGTGCAGGCAGAGCTGCAGCAGAGCCGTGGGGCAGCTCTGCAGCCCCGGGCCCAGTTCCCTCTGCAGAGCACAGGGCTGGGAGCAGCTGCCCGGCACTGGGGGCTCTGGGAGGGGGCACAGCTGGCTCAGGGTGACACAGCTGTCCCCAGTGCCCGGCTCTGGGCAATGCTGTCAGTGCAGCCAGGGAAGGAGCTGCATCTCCCTGCATCCAGTGCCATCAGAAGGACACTTGGAAGTCTCCCTGAGATTTCAGTCCAAGCTGGGAGCTTCAATCCAGGATGCAAACCTGTCCTAGAGCATCTCTGAGTTATAAGATTGATGGGGAAAGGCAGAGGTGTTGTGACACTGAAAATGCTGCTGGGTTGGTAAAATGAGCAACGTGAGTTCTTGGCTGCAAATATGGAGCAGGGCTGTGGTGGATCCATCTGCTCTCAGTAGCACCGTAGCGTTTTTAAAAGAAACATGAGAGTGTGAACATCCTTCATTTGAAAAAGTGAAAGCCCAGAGAAACTCCAAAGAGAATGAAGTGACAGACCATCTGCCCTCAGTCTCCACTCATAATCTTCCGTTAGGGAACTCTGTTCTACCAGAGGGAGGCAGGAATGTTGAGTGTTTCTGATATCTGAGAATACCAGGAGAGACATGGGGGGAGCTTAAAATGAAAACCTCTAAACTCTTAAACACAGAAGAGTGTCCGTGTGTGTTACAGAGGAAGGCATATGGGAAATGGCTTTGGTTTTGGTTACAGGTATCTCCTCTAACTCTTCACTGTCCTTTCTCCATGACCAGGTCCCCATGTGCAGCACCAGCCAATGTCCAACAGCAGCTCCATCAGCCACTTCCTCCTGCTGGCACTGGCAGACACGCGGCAGCTGCAGCTCCTGCACTTCTGCCTCTTCCTGGGCATCTCCCTGGCTGCCCTCCTGGGCAACGGCCTCATCATCAGCGCCATAGCCTGCGGCCACCACCTGCACACACCCATGTTCTTCTTCCTGCTCAACCTGGCCCTCAGCGACCTGGGCTCCATCTGCACCACTGTCCCCAAAGCCATGCACAATTCCCTCTGGGACACCAGCACCATCTCCTACACAGGATGTGCTGCACAGGTTTTTCTGATTATCTTCTTCCTTGGAGCAGAGCTTTCCCTCCTGACCATCATGTGCTACGACCGCTACGTGTCCATCTGCAAACCCCTGCACTACAGGACCCTCCTGGGCAGCAGAGCTTGTGCCCACATGGCAGCAGCTGCCTGGGCCAGTGCCTTTCTCAATGCTCTGCTGCACACGGTCAATACATTTTCCCTGCCCCTGTGCCATGGCAATGCCCTGGGCCAGTTCTTCTGTGAAATCCCCCAGATCCTCAAGCTCTCCTGCTCCAAATCTCACCTCAGGGAACTGGGGCTTCTGGTGGTTACTGCCAGTTTATCGTTGTGTTGTTTTGTGTTCATGGTTTTCTCCTATGTGCAGATCTTCAGGGCCGTGCTGAGGATCCCCTCTGAGCAGGGACGGCACAAAGCCTTTTCCACCTGCCTCCCTCATCTGGCCGTGGTCTCCATGTTCCTGAGCACTGTCATATTTGCTCACCTGAAGCCCCCCTCCCTCTCCTCCCCATCCCTGGATCTGGCCCTGTCAGTTCTGTACTCGGTGGTGCCTCCAGCCCTGAACCCCCTCATCTACAGCCTGAGGAACCAGGAGCTCAAGGCTGCAGTGTGGACACTGATGACTGGATGCTTTCAGGAACATTAAACTGCTGGCCGATTTCTGCAATTCACTTGTAATAAACTTAATCTTTGATACTTCTTATTGATTTAGTTGTGGAGGTTCTTGGTCTTATTTTTACTTTTTCCATCTTGCCCACTAAGAAATGTCATTGTTTGTGCCATTTCTCATTTTTTTTCTCTCCACCTTCCCTGTGGCCACAGACTGTGTCCATGAGGGGCTGCACTCTTGGTGGCTTTAAAGGAACTCAAGGATGTCCCAGCAAAGTTTTCTGCAGAGATTCCCTTTTGTTGCCTTCTCTGGAGCTGCAGCAGCAATGTCTGTGTGCAGAGCTGGGGGCAGATCAGTGCTGGCACAACTGCTCTGGTCCTGCTGACCACACAATTCCGGATCCAGGCCAGGAGCCACTGGCCTTTTTGGCCACCTGGGCACACGGCTGGCTCATGTCCAGCCTGCTGTCCATCAGTCCCTGCAGGTCCCTTTCTGCCTGGCTGCTGTCCAGCCCCTCTGTCCCCAGCCTGTAGTGCTGCAGGGGTTGTTGTGGCCAAAGTGCATGACCCAGCACTTGGACTTGTTAAACCTCACCTTGCTGGATTTGGGCCCTGGATCCAGCCTGTCCAGGTCCCTCTGCAGATCCCGCCTATGCTCCCACAGAGCAACACTCACATCCAGCTTGGAGTCATCTGCAAAGATATCCTTGGTTGCACGGGTCCCCTCAGTGTCACAATGTCCCTTGGGTTACACCAGGCCCTGCACTGTCACACCGGTCTCCTTGGTTCCATGGGGCCCCAAAATGTGACCATGGACTCCTTGGTTCCATGTGGCTTCACAGTGTCACAATGTTCTCATTGGTGCCGCAGTTTCACAGTGGCCCCTTGGTTCCATGGGGCCCCAGGGTGTCACAAAGGCCCCATGGTTACATGAGGTCCCACACTGTCACAATGCTCTCTGTGGTTCCACAAGTCCCCTCAGTGTCACAATGGACTCCTTATTTCCACGAGGCCACACAGTGTCACAACAGCGTTCCAGATTCCTTGAGGCCCCAGAGTGTCACAGTGGCCCCTTGGTTCCACAAGGTCCTGCAGTGTCACAATGTCCCCTTGGTTCCATGAGGCCCCGCAGTGTCAGAACGGCCCCTTGGTTCCACTGGGCCCTGGACTCTCCCAGTGCTCTCCTTGGTTTCGCAGTGTCAAAATGGTGAAACCCCACAGTTCCAGGAGGCCCCGCAGTGTCACAATGGCCTCTGTGGTTCCACGAGGACCCAGTGTCACGGGGCACTCCCTGGTTGTTTGGCCCCAGAGCACCACAATGGAGCCCTGGTTCTATGGGTCTGCACAGTGTCACCATGGTCCTCTTAGTTCCACGAGGCCCTGCAGTGTCACAATGGCCCCAGAGTGTCCCAATCATCACAGAATGACAGAATCAAATAGGCTGGAAAAGACCTTTGGGATCATCAAGTCCAACCAATGCCCTAAAACTGCCTTGTCACCCAGACCATGTCACTAAGTGCCACTGGAGAGGGACAGTGACTGTGCCACCTCCCCCTGGCCTGCCCATTCCAATGCCCACTCACCCTTTCTGTGAAGAACTTCTTCCTGTTGTCCAGCCTAAACCTCCCCTGCTGCAGCTCAAGGCTGTGTCTCCTTGTCCCGCCCTCCAGCAGATCCACACTCACCCCCAGCTTGGTGTCATCTGCACATTTGGTGATGGTGGGCTCGATCCCCTCACCCAGATCATCAGTGAAGATGTTAAACAGGACTGGGCCCAACACAGATCCCTGGGGGACAGCACCAGGGACTGGACACCAGCTGGATGCAGCACCATCCCCACCACTCTCTGGGCCCAGCCTCCAGCCAGCTCTTCAATCTCCCAGTGAGGAGGGAACCTGCCCAAGCCGTGGGTGCAGCTTTTCCAGGGAATGCTGTCAGAGACAGTGCCAAAGGCTTTGCTAAAGTCCAGATGGACATATCCACAGCCTTTCCCACATCCAGAGCTGGGTCACCTGGTTATAAAAGGAGAACAGGTTGGTCAGGCAGGACATGCCCCTCTTAAATCCACGCTGGCTGGCTCTGATCCCTCGGCCATCATGGCACTCAGGGTGATCTGTTCCAGAACCTTGCTGGGCACTGAGGTCAGGCTGACAGGCCTGGAGTTCCCCAGATCCTCCTCCCAGCCCTTCTTGGGGATGGGCTCACACTGGCACCTCCAGTGCTCTGGGACCTCCCTGGTGAGCCAGGACTGATGGTAAATGGTGGAGAGCAGCTTGGGGAGCTCATCCACCAGCTCCCTCATCCCCCTAGGATGGATCCCATCTGATCCCATACACCTGTGAGCATCTGAGTGGCTCAGCAGGTCCCCAGATGCTTCCTCCTGGATTAGGGGCTGGTCTGCTCCCTGTGCCCACCTGTCAGCTCAGGAGAACTCTTGTCCTGAGGACAACCTGTCCATATATTGAAAACTGAGACAGACAAGGTGTTAAATAGCTTGGCCTTTTCCTTATCTTTAGTTACTATATTCTCCACTGCATCCAAAGAGTAGAGGTTCTCCTTATCCTACCTTTTGTTATAAATCTTTTATAAGAACATGTTTTATTCTTTTTACAGAAGCTGCCATGTTAAGTTCTAATTGAGATTTCACCTCTCAACTTCTCTTTCTGAATGACCTAACAACATCCTTAAACACTTCCTGAGTTGCCAGTTCTTTTTTCCCTTGAGTTCCCACAAAAGCTCCATGGGCAGTCAGGGCAGTCATTTTCCTCACCAGCTCATCTTTGGCCACACTGGCACAGGCTGCTCCTTCCCCCTTAAGATTACTTTCTGGAAATGTGTCCCTCCTTCCTGGACCCCTTTGTTTTTAAGGGCTGTTTCCCATTAAAAAATCAGTACCTGATTCGGTACTCCCCAAATCTGCATCCTAAATAGGCCAAAGTCTGCCCTTCCTAATTCCAGTGTGGCAGTTTTGTTGCTGCCCCTCCTTCTTTCACAGAACATTGAAAACTTGATTATTTCATGGTCACTGTGCCCCAGGCAGCCTCCGACCCCCACATCTGCCACCAGCCCTTCTCTGTTTGTGAGCAGCAGGAGACAGAGCTTTCCTTGGCAGTGGAGTGTTACCAAAAATTCGGTAAAACAGAAAACTCCTTCACACCAATGCAGCATTAAGAAGCAGCATTCTTTATTCAGCTGGGTGCACGGGGGATAGCTCCTCCCAAAGCCGAGCATGCTGAGTGCAGGAAACTTTCTGTTCATATTCTGTATTTTGCACACATATTCACTGATTGTCCTGGACTAAACACACATCTGATAATCATTTCCCCAAAATCATTAACATATTTCCCCTCCCCTTCACCCATGCTCTCTTCTGTCCTGGGGGTCTCTCTGGTGGTCCCTGGTGGTCGTGGACCCCAATGTTCCAGGGGGCCTGGCTGAGCTGGCAGGACACTGAGGCTGGTGAACTTCCAGTTCCCCTTCTGACACAATGGGCATTGTGTGGTTCCATAGGCCTGGGGTTTTGGAGAACAAGCTCCAGGTGTCAGCTCAACTGATGGAGACAATTTATCATCTGGTAACATGAGGTCACAGAGTGATCTATGACATCACATGAGTGATCTATGATGGAATGGTCCATGACATCATAGAGTGGTTTATATGAGGTCATCGAGCAGCTACAGCATCATAGATTGCCTCTGTGACCTCTCAGAGATGGCTGTGACATCCCAGAGCAGGCTGTGACATCACAGAGGGGCTGTGTGACATCCCAGGAGGACTGTGTGAGGTCACTGGGTTGGTCACTCTGCCCCAGCTCCCCCTCACAGTTTCTCCCAACAAGTCCAATGCTGTTCATGCCCAGTGGGGTCCCTGTCCCCCGGTATCCCCCCGGTCCACCTGGAGCCACAGCCCCCACCAAAGGATGTTTTACAGGATCCACTCCTAAGCCTGACATGGGGAAAAGGGGCCAGGGCTGTGTGACCAGGACATCAAGGATGTGGATTATCCAGGTCCCTGTGGCCTGGGTTGGGTTCCCAGGGCAGGAAAGATGTCTGGTAGCTGGAGCAGGGTTAGGGAAGGGCCTCCAAGGTGGGGCTGGAGCCCTTGGGCTGTGAGCAGAGGCTGAGGGAGCTGGGCTTGTCCAGCCCAGAGCAGGGAAGGCTGAGGGGCTCCTCATCCCAGCCTGGCAGTGCCAGTGAGGAGGGGATGGAGAACACAGAGCCAGGCTCTTCACCGGGGGGCCTGGTGGGAGACAAAAGGCAATGGGTGGAAGGGGAAAGAGGGGAGATCAGCCAGGCCAGGAGGAGATGAAATGAGTCAGGCTGGTTTCAGCATTTCCTCAACACCAAAAGCAGCCTGACCTCCCTTCTCCATCCACCACTGACAGCTTTGCAAATCAGGAATTGTTTGAGATGTTTTGCCCCCATTCCAGGATGAGCATCCTGATACAAGAACTTAATTGTGTTTATTTCTATCACAGAACCACATTTGTCTAAAATCAATTTTAATATGGAAATCACTTGTGGATGCTGGACTCATCAGACGCTGCTAGGACGTTGCACATAGCTCAGGGAAGAGTGTGATTGTTATTAAATTGTGTTCTGTTCAACCATGGTCTGCTGGCCATGAAGAGAAACTTTCTGTGCCTCTGAGTCTCACCAGGTCCTGACCCCCAAAGGACACAAACCTGATGAGTTGTGGCTCCCAGTCCAGTGGTGGCACTTGGACCTCCCTCCATCCCCAGAGCAGAGCTCCCTTGTCCCAGAAAGTCCCTGGCAATGCAGGGATGAAGGAAACAGGACAGGCTGTGGGGATCAGGGGCAGGGCACAGCCAGGGATTTGGGGTGGTTGTGAGCCCAGGGCAGGACCCGGCCCTTGGCCTTGGTGAACCTCATCCAATTGTCCTGGGCCCATGGCTCCAGCCTGCCCAGATCCCTCTGCAGAGCTTCTGCCCTCCAGCACAGCCACACTCCCACCCAGCTTGGGCTCACCTGGAAATGACTGAGGGTGCCCTCGATGGCCTCGTCCAGATCAGCAATAAAGAGATTTCACTGACCCGGCCCCAGTCCTGAGCCCTGGGGACACCCCTGGGTGTGACTCCATTCCTCAGCTGCTCTGAGTGCCAGGGGTTGGATGAGGGGAATGGTGGGGAGGGGTTGGGGACAAAGTGTTATTGATTGTCAGCCATGAAGGGTCTCGATTTTCACATCTATTCAGACTGCATTAGGAGGTGCTGGGGGTCAATATCAATTGGACATTGCTGATATTAGTCTATAAACATGAAAAGGAAACTGGACAAACTATTTCAATATAATCTATTCACTTTGAATACACTTCTGAAATCTGTCTAATTAACCACAGAAGAATTGAAAGCTACCATAATTCCCAGCGGCATTTTTTGTTTGGGAGTTTTAAACAAATCACTGTATTCCTTAACTGAAGAGCTCAAGAGAGATGAGGCCTCTGGAGTAGTGAAATTCATCAGCAACCTCCAAGTGGCTGAGGATCCATCCCCATCAGAGCAGCGATGACCAGAAATGGGCACACCTTTGTGGCTGCCCCAGCTCTGGGATGAGCCCTGGGCCTGGAGCAGGAGCAGCTCTGGAGGGCCCCAAGGCCGGGCTCTTGTGCTGGCCTGGGCAGATGGGATGGCAGCAGGGGCTGCAGAGCTCTCAGCACCTCAGCCCGAGGGGAGCAGGGCACCCAGGGAGCCTCCTTTGGCCTTGGCCAAGCCCCTTCCCCCATGGCTGGGGCTGAGTCCTGGCTGAGCTGCAGCTGCTGCTGTGCCCTGGCCAGGGGCTGAGGCCGTGGGGCCAGTGGCCAGAGCAGCCTGGGCTGAGCAGAGCTGTGGGGCCAGAGCCGGCTGGGCTGTGCTGGGGAGAGGCCCTTGGTGCTGCACAGAGCTCAGGGCAGCTGGCAGAGCTTGCAGGGAGCTGGGCTGGGCTCAGAGAGCCTGGCACAGAAACCATCAGTGTCCATCCCAGCCTGGCTGAGCGTGCAGGGCAGGACTCAGCCCAGGCCTTGTGGCAGCAAGGCCGGGCACAGACAAGGAATTGCTGAGCATGGCCTGCGCTGGCCAAGGCTGACTGTGCCAAAGGCAGAGCTCAGCTGCCCTTGGTGGCTGCAGGAACACTCAGGAGCCCAAAGAGCCTCCATGGCTGTGCTGGAGACCAAGGCTGGAGCAGGGAAATGCAGGGCTGCTGCGCCATGGGGAGGGCATTGAATTCCAGCACACACCTCAGCTCTCTGATGGTCCCGGCACCATGCTGGGCCCTGTTTCAGGCTGGAGCAGAGCAGATGTTGATGGCACAGGAGCCCTGCGGGGCTGGCAGGGACCTGCAGCTTGCAAGGTGCTCTGCTCTCCCTCAGCTCCTCTCTGAGAGATCCAATCCCAGCTCGGCACCTCAGGGCACAAGTGGCACTGCCTGGTCATGGGCACACAGCTGATGTCTGCCTGGAAAGGGGCAGAGGTTTTAATACTTGTACATTTCATGATATGCAAGCACATTTTTACTATCTGGGTCACTTAAGTACTTTTAAGAAATGGCCAAGTTCTCCCACCAAGAACAGGAATGTTCCTGTTTGGATATCCCTTGGGGATGGGGGACATGTCAGATGCTGCTGGGACATCACAGAGAGCTGAGGGAAGAGCTGGGATGGTTATTAAACTGTTCAAATGTTCAACTTGTGTTTGCTGGCACGAAGCCTTTCTGTGCCTCTGAGTGTCGCCATCCCTGAGCCCAAAGGACACAAACCTGATGAGTTGTGGTTCCCACTGCAGGGGCACTTGGACCTTGGCTCTGCACAGGAGAGCTGTTCATCCAATTTCTCTCTTTTCCTCCCTCTGGGCATGGGAAAAAAAAACTAAACAGGACCAAAAAAGTCTTTTCTCACTGTCTTTTTAAATGTAGTGTATTCACTTTGAAGAGGCTTCTGAAATGGGTCTAATTAACCACAAAATATTTGAACACTTACATTATTCCCAGAGGTTTGGCTTGTTAATCTGTTCTGAATGTTAATGAGCTCTGGGACACTGAATTGCTGAACTGAAGAGCTGAAGGCTGAAGAAGCCTCTGGAGCAGTAAAATTCAGCAGCAGCCTCCAAGTTGCTGAGGATGTCAGCAGCCCCCACTGAGGCCATCCCTGCCCAGAGACCGTGGGGGAATGGGCAGACAAGGAGAGCGTCCCTGGGGCTGGGGCAGCAGAACTCAGAGGCACCAGCGGCTCCAGCTGGGAAATGGAGTGTGGAATGGGGCTGTGAAAGCCCTGCCTGGGCTGTGCCAAGCAGGACACACAAGCCCTGACCCCCATCCCCCAAACAACTCTCTCAAGGAGACATTTAAGAGGAATTGCAATTGTTTGTGTCCTCTGAGTTGGATGCACTGGAGAAATACCAACAAGAGATTCTCAGGAGCTCAAAACAACAAAACAGCCTTTATTGGGAACTTTAGAAGATCAGAGAAACTTTGGCAAAAGGTCTTATACAACATTTAATCAACAAAAACACTTCTCAAAGCATTAACTTCGCCCATTCAACTTCACAAGCTCCAATCCTGTTCAATTTTAAGTTAATCAAAATTTGCAAGAAGACACAGAAATAGAGAAAAATAAGATTTAGAGAAGCACACACAGAGCTACCAACTCCTGGATTCCAGTGGTTCTCAAAAAAATAGAAATTCCAAGGGGAGTTAGGGTCAAATGTGTGCTTGCCTTGTGCTCAGCCATAAATACCCCTTGGTGTTCCGGGACTCTTCCCCCAGGTGGGACTTGGGGTCATTTGGTCACTCAGGAGCTGGGCTGGGGGCTCCAGAGGTGGCTGTGGAGCATTGCCTGTGCTGTGCCAGGGACTGGCAGACACTGCTGGGCTGGGATAGAGGCTCTGGGGGGATTGGGGTTCCAGGGCAGGGCAGGGCTGGGGTTCCAGGGCAGGGCAAGGCTGGACCTGCCTCTTCCTCCCCCACACATGAAATGTTTCCAGCCAACAATCTCCTCCAGTCTGTCACAACAGGCAGTGTTGGAGGTGGAACCCCAATTCTGGCCATGGGCACCTGGCCAAGAAGGACAGTTCTTTTCCATAGCAATGAAAGCCCCAGGTCTCAGCTCATTTCTGGTTTGATTGCCTGGATTTTGTTTGGTTTTGTTGTTGCTTTGTTTCCTTGGTGTGCCTGCAGTGTCCAGTCAGGAGCAGAGTGACTCTTGCCAAGGAACTTTGCCGTGCTGTCGCTTAATATTAAATCTGGTTTTTGCTGATCCCTTGCTGGGGATTTTTTCAGCGCTCTCAAGGCCTCGTTGGTAACAGGGTGAAGGAGCCCTGGCCCAGGCTCTGGGGGACACGGGGACGCTGCCAGGGGGTCCCTGTCCCCCTGTCCCACCCTCCATGTCCCCAGCCCCCGTCCCCGTGTCAGGCTCTGGGGTTGATCTCGTGGAACATCCTCTGGGGGAGGCTGCGGCGCTGGGGGCGGGGGGACCCAGGGGGACAGGGGACCCCTCTGTGCACGAGCAGCGTTGGACTTCTCTGGGGGAACTGGGAGGGGGGGCTGGGGTGGAGTGACCTCCCCAGTGACCTCACACAGCCCCTGTGATGTCACACAGCCCCTGTGATGTCACACAGCCCACTCTGAGATATAACAGGCCACCTGTGATTTCAGACAGGTGCCCTGTGAGGTCACAGCCTGCTCTTTGAGGCCCCAGTCTGCTCTGTGATGTCACAAAATCTGCCCTGTGATGTCACAGGCACCCTGTGATGTCACAGCCACCTTTGTGAGGTTATGCAGTCATGCTGTGATGTCGCAGCCTCGCTGTGATGTCACAGTCAGCTCTGTGATGTTACAGGGCCCTTTTCTATGATGGCAGAGTCTTCTCTGTGACCTCACAGCCCGTTCTGTGATGTCACACAGCCAGCCTGTAATGTCACAGCCTACTTTGTGACATCACAACCTCCTCTGTGATGTCACAGCCTGCTCTGTGATGTCACAGCCTGCTCTGTGGTGGCAGAAATCACTTAGCATGTCACACAGCACCTCTGTGGGCTCACAGACCCACCCTGTGATGTCATAACACCTTCAGTGATGGAACACAGCCACCCTATAATGTCACAGCACACTCTTCGACCTCACAGCTTGCTCTGCTCTCTGATGTCATACAGGCATGCTCTGATGTCACAGCCTGCTCTGTGATGTCACATAATAAACCAGTGATGTCACAGCCAACTATATGATGTCACAACCTGGTCTGTGATGTCACACAATCACAGAATTGCTGGGTTGGAAGAGACCTTTAAGGTCATCAAGTCCAACCCATGTGCTAACACCACCTCAGCTAAACCATGGCACTGAGTGCCACATCCAGTCTTTTTTTAAACACATCCCATGATGGTGACTCCACCACCTCCCTGGACAGACAGTTCCAGTACTTTATCACCCTTTCCATAAAAAACTTTTTTCCTAATGTAAAACCTAAATTTCCCTTGGTGCAGCTTAAGACACTGTCCTCTGGTCCTGTCAGTTGCTGTGAGGAGAGAGACCGACCCCCACCTGACTGCAACCACCTTTCAGGGAGTGTGGAGAGTGATAAGGTCACCTCTGAGTCTTCTCCAGGATAAACAACTCCAGCTCCCTCAGTCATTCCTCACAGGACTTGTGTTCCA
Organism: Anomalospiza imberbis; assembly: GCF_031753505.1. NCBI lineage: Eukaryota > Metazoa > Chordata > Aves > Passeriformes > Viduidae > Anomalospiza > Anomalospiza imberbis. The sequence goes on from NW_027099883.1 coordinate 127,907, forward strand.
GACCCCTTGTAATAGATAAGAGAAGTCTCTTTGTTCATCATTAAACAGGAACTCAGGCAAAGGAAGAGGGTTTTTGTGAATAACAGGAAACCCGAGGATATGCTGACTCCTTAAGTTGATGGTACAACTAGGGTCGGGAGGTGTGTAACCATCTATGGAAAGATTGTTACAGGGTCATAAACCCCCAGCGAGGAAGAGGAGGAGAGCCTTCATCCAGACGACCACCAGAGAGCAGGCGGCGACCCCCTAGCAACTGGAGGCCCAAGCGCAGAGTACTCCTGGAAAAGCCACAAACGCGGAAGAAGGGGGAGAATAAAGGACCGTGGGAAAAGGGAAGCGGTGTGAGCCTTGGCGGAGCACTGACTCCCCAGCTGCACCCAGCGCTGTTTGCTTGACATTACTTGCTGTAATCAATAAAATTCTTTTTATCAATCCCTAAAGGATCACACAAATTATTTACTTTAACTTATAACACCCGCTCCCTGCTCTTGCTGCTGCCCCATCTTCAAAGCCTCTCCCTCGGGCTCTTCCTCCTGTGCAGAGCAGCTCTCCTGGACAGGGACGGCAGATGGCACAGCTGGGAAGCAAAGGGAGCACTGAGTCAGTATGGGGACGTTTTCCTTGGCAGCAGCTGCACTTCCATCAGGGAAGGGAAGATCTCAGAGCCTCCCCAGGAGGGTCAGAAAGAAAAAGCAGCTGAGCGGGCCAGGCTGTGGTGAGCGCAGCCGCGGCGGGACTGTCCCGCAGCCCCGGCAGCCCGGCACAGCCGGCACAGCTCCCGGGCCCTGCCAGCACAGCTGCCTTGCCCAAGGACAGCCCCTGTGCCGGCCGGGGCAGCTGCGCTGAGCAGCCCCAGCACGGGCAGGGCCCGCTGCTGCCCCGCCGGGCAGTGCCCACGGCCACAGCCCATGCCACCCTCAGCCCCACCCTGCCTCCCCGGCCCTGTGGCCTCACCCGGGCTCTGTCCAGCGTGCCAGCAGCAGGTCCCCGTTCCCTGCTCTTGCTGCTGGCCTTCAGCTTCTCCCTGCTGGCTCCCGTCAGTCTCCGGCTGTCCTCAAGGTCTCCACTGCAGCTGTGGCAAAAGCAGAGGCTCTGCAACTGGTTCCAAGGCCTGGCAGAGCTGCAGTCCCGGAGCCCTCTGTGCTCCCTGCCGGCCCCCTCCATCCCCTCAGCCCCGCCATGCTCTCGGCATGCCGGGGTTGCTGTAGTGGAGCCAGCTGCCTGCATCGCCTGGCGCAGCTGAGCCAACCCGGCCCGGCACCCTGTGGAAGCCGTAGCGGTAGAGCTGGCGCACGAAGCTGCGGAACTGCGTGGCCCTGAAGGTGTGCGGGGCTGGGCCCTGGGCGTCGCCCGGGCTGAGCAGCTCCCGCTCGAAGAGGGAGCGGTGGATGAGCAGCCCCCGGGCCCGGCTGTCCCAGCGCACGGAGCGGACGCGGGGGCTGTTCGCCAGGCGCCACAGCTTGGCGGGGAAGGCGCTGGCTCTGAGCCCGGCGGGCAGCGGCAGCTCCGCCATGGCGCCGCTCGCCGGCTGTCGCCACAACGGCCCCGGCGCAACGGCCGCGTGGGGATACCATAGGGACAGAGCCAACGCGGGGATTTGGAGCCTGGGGGTGCTGGCACCAAAGTCCTGCTCTTGAGAGGGGTGCAGGGACACAGGGGCTGTCAGAGGACAATGAGAGACAGGGGACATGAGGCCATAATGGGCCAAGCAAGATCCTGCCCAGCGTGGCAGCAAAGACATTTCCTCCCCGTGGCCTTGGCACTCCAGGGCACCCCAAAAAGGGCCGAGGAATCCTGTGTGTAACCAGGAGGGATGACTGACATCACTGTGGGTCCCAGCATTCCCCAGTCCCTTGCTGGCCATTCAGTGCACACTGGGGCCGCTGGGCATGTGTGGAACATGGGGATGGGGTGCACAAAAGTAAAGGGGCACCCCAAAGTGGAAGGAGTGGAAGCCAAAATCGCGGGGTGGAGACCCCCAGAACGGAGGTGTGAAATCCCAAAATGGAGGGAGGAACCCACAAAATTGGGGCAATGCCCCAAAAACCCACATGAAGCTGTTCTCTCCCTCCATTGTTTACCAACAAGAGTTCC